>NC_142932.1:23429540-23437040 GCF_046866305.1 Octopus bimaculoides | reverse complement strand
CATATATATATATATATATATGTGTGTATATATATATGATACGTTTCTTTCAAATTCCGTCAAACAAATGCACTCGGGGCCATATTAGAAGACACTTACTCAAGGTGTCGCGCAGTAGGATCGAACCCAAGACCACATGCTTGGAAAGCGAACTCCTCAACCACTAAGCCACGACCACGCCTTATTTCTTTTGATTTTCATTCTGCTGTTGTTTTATTGTTTTAATGCATTTGCATTTCAAGAAGAGTCGTTGTTGCATCTGTAATTCAATTTCTCTTTCAGTTATTTAACAAACGATCACGCACGCACACACATACGAACGCGCGCACACACATACGAACGCGCGCGCACACACACATACACACACACACAAATTACTGGAAGGAAGAAATTTGCGAAAGTTGAGGATAAGCCATACACAGAATCGTCAGAACAGGAAACAGAAGAGCTTTGGATCACTCCATTAACATTCCTAAACGCATGGATTTTTTTGTCCTTTTAACTCTCTTTTACTCTTTTACTCTTTTACTTGTTTCACTCATTTGACTGCGGCCATGCTGGAGCACCGCCTTTAGTCGAACAAATCGACCCCAGGACTTATTCTTTGTAAGCCTAGTACTTATTCTATCGGTCTCTTTTTGCCGAACCACTAAGTTACGGGGACCTAAACACACCAGCCTTGGTTGTCAAACGATGGGGGGGGGGACAAACACAGACACACAAGCACACATACATATATATATACATATATACGACGGGCTTCTTTCAGTTTCCGTCTACTAAATCCACCCACGAGGCTTTGGTTTGCCTGAAGCTATAGTAGAAGACACTTGCCCAAGGTGCCACGCAGTGGGACTGAACCCAAAACCATGTGGTTGGTAAGTAAGCTACTTACCACACAGCCACTTATCAAATCTTTTTCACCTGAACTGCTAAACAACTACAAGTTGGGAGATTAAGTCCCTAACTCATCGAGAACCACGTGATTTTTCCTGCTTATCAAAAAGATAAACCGTGATGAAATTTGGGTAAAAACATCGTGAAAAGTGAGAAAACAATATAAAAGAAGTTGTGCAAATCAGACATAGCAATCCACTCCTCTATAACTGTTACACCATCCTAAAGAACCACACAAACTCACAGATAGGAAGACAGTTCATGACTGGGTTCGTTTCTACGTAGTTTCTCCTCTCATCGCTTGCGTCCAATCAGACACCATCTCGACATTGCTTATTCAACGTAACGAGTAACGAGTAACGTGAACGTAACGAATAACTTGAAGGAGTTACAGTGTATCTTCAATTACCCCTTAATAAATAGGAACTCTACAACCAATAGTTACTCTTTTACTATAATCTACATCCATCTGGCTTAACCACTGGTTAAGATAATCTACATCCATCTTGCTTAACCACTGGTTAAGATAATCTACATCCATCTTGCTTAACCACTGGTTAAGATAATCTACATCCATCTTGCTTAACCACTGGTTAAGATAATCTACATCCATCTGGCTTAACCACTGGTTAAAATAATCTACATCCATCTTGCTTAACCACTGGTTAAGATAATCTACATCCATCTGGCTTAACCACTGGTTAAGATAATCTACATCCATCTTGCTTAACCACTGGTTAAGATAATCTACATCCATCTTGTTTAACCACTGGTTAAGATAATCTACATCCATCTGGCTTAACCACCGGTTAAGATAATCTACATCCATCTGGCTTAACCACTGGTTAATATAATCTACATCCATCTGGCTTAACCACTGGTTAAGATAATCTATATCGATCTTGCCAACCTTCGACCGTGGAAACAATTATTACAGAGACAGCAGTGTTAATAGCAACAGTAGCAATAACAAACATCAAGCAAAACAAAAAGACAATAAAGAAATAATCACAACAAAGAAGAATAAAATGTTTAATTGGGTCTTGATAGAACATTTAATTAGGTACATTAATTTGTCTGCGAAATTTTCGAAATAATTGCCATAAAGGCGGTTTCGGTATCAACTTATTCAACTGAGATACAGATGGTGATCAGGAGAATAATTAGTAGCTGCTGATGGTGCTTTATGTACTTCTGTACTTCCGCCTCCCACCGCCTCCGCCCCTTTCTTCTCCTTCTTCTTCTTCTTCTCCTTCTTCTTCTTCTTCTTCTTCTTCTTCTTCTTCTTATTATTATTATTATTATTATTATTATTATTATTATTATTATTATTATTATTATTATTATTATTATTATTATTATTGTCGTCGTTGTTGTTGTTAAGGAAGTTGGCAAGCTGGTAGAAACGTTAGCACACCGGGCGAAATACTTAGCGGTATTTCGTCTGCCGCTACGTTCTGAGTTCAAATTCCGCCGAGGTCGACTTTGCCTTTCATCCTCTCGGGGGTCGATAAATTAACTACCAGTTACGCACTGGGGTCGATGTAATCGACTTAATCCCTTTGTCTGTCCTTGTTTGTCCCCCTATGTTTAGCCCCTTGTGGGGCAATAAAAAAATAACAATCGTTAGTACAAAATCCAGGACTTATGCCTATAGTAGAAAAGATTATTGTCGTTGTTGTTGTTGTTGTCGTTGTTATTGTTCCACCGAAGTTGACTTTGCTTTCATCCTTTCAGGGTCGACAAAATAAGTACCAGTTAAACTCTGGGGTCGATGTAATCGACTTATCCACCTAACGAAATTACTAGCTTTGTGCTAAAGTTTTAAACCAGTATTTTAGATTCATTATGGAAAGAATATAACTTTAGATTCAGACAAAGAAGGGAGATTTCTTAGTATCCACACCTTTCTCGAAGCCAGGAAATAACACAGTAAAGTTAAACGCCAAGATTTAACTCGTTGGAATCTTATGCCAACTCTGCATATATAAATTTGAGAATGGGATTAGAGATTGTGTGACAATTACTCTTTTACTCTTTTACTTGTTTCAGTCATTTGACTGCGGCCATGCTGGAGCACCGCCTTTAGTCGAGAAAATCGACCCCAGGGCTTATTCCTTGTAAGCCTAGTACTTATTCTATCGGTCACTTTTTGCCGAACCGCTAAGTTACGGGGACGTAAACACCCCAGCATCGGTTGTCAAGCGATGGTGGGGGGGACAAACACAGACACACAAACAAACATACATATATATATATATATATATATATATATATATATATATATATATACATATATACGACAGGCTTCTTTCAGTTTCCATCTACCAAATCCACTCACAAGGCTTTGGTCGGCCCGAGGCTATAGTAGAAGACACTTGCCCAAGGTGCCACGCAGTGAGACTGAACCCGGAACCATGTGGTTAGTAAGCAAGCTACGTACCACACAGCCACTCCTGCACCTATTCATTTCTCGTTGGTATTAGTGGCGTGAATAAAGGGAAAACTTCTACAACCACTACCCCAATACAGGATTTCGTTTTCAGTTCAGTGTGAGCTTGTCCTCTCCAGTGCGGCTCTCACTACGGAAATTGCGATTATAAACTATAAACCATTAACAATTCCCGGTGAGATGTCTAATTATGGAATTTCTATTGAGATTTACCAGCAATGCAGGATAATAGATCGTCAGAAGTAACAGAAGATGGGGAAGGGAGACAAGCAATCCTGGAATCTATGGTTGAAGCGAAGAACGTTAACTTTGTTCAAATTTCTCTGGAAATCTTCCAAATGAAAATGTTTCTGCAGATAATAAATTTTCTTGTCAACTTTAAGACATTCCAGACACGAAATTTTCTTTTAAAATGGTAACTTATAATCTGTCATTGTCATTGGATACAAATATAATCCACAATATTATCAGAGAACGGTAGCGAGAGGCGAAATTCAGTGAAGCTTACAATAAATGTTGTCGTTCAGTCCGAAGACAACCGTTATCGATCCATGATCACATATGTTCCAGTTATGACCATCCAGTCTATTTATATTGTATGTCCTCTTTTTAAGAGAGCATGGTCTGATTTGAGGGCATGCGGGTTATTATTTCTTGCAGAAGTGACTACATAGCGATTCCTTCGTCAGCTCGAATCACTAATATGTCTAGTAGTAGTAGTAGTTATGGTGGTGGTGGTGGTGGTGATGGTATTGGTGGTGGTGGTGGTGGTGGTGGTGGTGGTAGTAGTAGTAGTAGTAGTAGTAGTAGTAGTAGTAGTAGTGGTGGTGGTGGTGGTGGTGGTGGTGGTGGCTTCGGTAGTAGTAGTAGTAGTAGTAGTAGTAGTTGTTGTTGTTGTTGTTGTTTAATCCCCAGATCGTCTCTGAACAAGCATGCTATACCCAAGGGCTTTCCAGTCGTGAGCATCCCGTCCTATTTCCTATTTCCTAGATTTCATTATCCAAGATTACTTTTTAAGACGGTAGCGTATGAATTTGAGGAAAATTTGGCTGCTATGTCTACGACGTTCTGCGACCGGATAGAGGCTCAATTCTTGGTTTGGAAACAATGTCAGTATTTTGTAAAGGTGTGAATCTTCATTTTATGGGATTAGCAAACAATAAGTCGTGACATTTATGGTTTCCTAAGAGCATTAATGATTCAACTAAAGTATACGGATTATGACGGAAACAGACGAAAATTCACGACTGCTGTATGACTCCCACATTCGTAAAGCTAATCATGCTCTTTATTCGCAGGGAGCAATAGGACGAATGCTTATATTCAGTACTTGTAAAGTTATGGGGATGAGAAATTAATACATCTTGGACAGGACACTGGTCCATCGTGGTGAGTTTTTCTTGTACGATGAAATCTGTACACCAAACTAACCAACGTTAGAGGTAACTGATGCGGCCATCGGTATCCAGCAACCAAGGAAACTGGTCTTGGTCTGCATTGGAAACAATTTTTTCCGTAACAGAGCTCATAGCGGAGTTTGATATGTTTAGTTGTCGTGAATAACAAAAGATATAATTTGGAGTGCTTGCTCCTCGTCAGCTAGCGAGAAAGAAAGAAAGAAAGAAAGAAAGAAAGAAAGAAAGAAAGAAAGACAGACAGGAAGCTGTAGTGTCACTTTGTGAGACAACAAAATGGATTTTGCTAGCTTACAACCGCAGTTGATTTCAACGCATGTAAGAAAAATTGTTACAAAGACAAGAAGAAAATATCTCCGATTAGGGCATAGTGAATTATTCTAATGACAACAACTAGACAAATTCTCTGACCGTCGATTAATTGATATTAAGATATATTAATTGATATTTGAGAATCTGATACTTTTCAGACAGGCACGAATGTACCTACGTACGTATGTATGTATGTATGTATGTCTGTATGTATGTATGTATGTATGTATGTATGTATGCATGTATGTATGTATGCATGCACACATATATTTATATATATTTACACACACACACACATACACAAACACACACACACACACATACATACATACATACATACATACATATATCATCGAATTTGAAAACTATTCGATGATGTGCCACAGCGATGCACACGTGCCTGAATCGAACCGGGCTCCTTTTAGTTCATGTCTACCAAAATCATTCACATGGCTTTGGTTTGCTCGGCGCAATAGTAAAAGACCTCTGACCAAAATGCCACGCACTGAACTGTGTAGTTGTGTGTGTCTTTGCGTCTACACGCGCGCTATTGTATAAGTGTACGTGTTTCTGCAACAAGAAGTCAAACTCCTTTGCAGTCTGTATTTACACCACGTGATATTCATTATTTTTGAATATCTCTAAAGTCGTTAGTTCTCCGTTAAAAAGACAACACTAGTGGTTAAGCTTATAACCACGAAATTGGTAAACCCCTTCCATTTCGTAGTTCAGCGTGCTGTTGTCTCTATCCCGATATCAACCGCCCATAAACATCCCATCCATTCTCCTATCATATTATACTGCACTATACATTTTTGTGAATTCCCACGTCGCAATTTCACTGAGTCAGCCATCGTGAAAAACTGGTTAATTCTATTTCGATAGTCTGGAATTCAATTCTCTTGCCATTAATGATGGTTACAAACCAAAACTATAAGCTACTGGCTACATCTTAAAACTGATCGCTCTTTTAAAACTGTCGCTGTCTTTCTCACGAAATAACTCAATCTTTCATTGTCTGTCCTCTTTAAGCAGTCAATAATTTTTGGCCCAGGGACAGCAGTTTTTTGAGAGAAGGCTCAGGTAATAATAATAATATTAATAGTAGTAGTAGTAGTAGTAGTAGTAGTAGTAGTAGTAGTAGTAGTAGTAATAATAATAATAATAATAATAATAATAATAATAATAATAATAATAATAATAATAATAATAATAAAGGAAGTGCAAAAAATCGTGTTAACTGGAACGACTCATGTACTGAGAAGAGCATTATCGTTGTGAAAACAATATCCATTCATGAATTTATTTATTATTATCTTTTTAAATACATATTTTACCTGTGAATTTGCGCGTGTAAACTGGGAATGCATACAATGAGCTTCACAATGAGCTTCTCTGCCCTAGGTGTACGGAAAACACTCGGCGAGAAATGAAGAAAATTTGAAGGAAGAAGAAAAAAAAAACAACAACAACAACATAATAATAATAATAATAATAATAATAATAATAATAATAATAATAATAATAATAATACAGACAAATACATAACAAAAACACCAGGACTTACAAATATATATAACATACAGAAAATTGCACTACTGGGTACTGCACACATTCTACGCAAAACACTTTCAATACAGTAAACATAAGAGCACCACAGCAAACCACAGCACATACCCAAGGCGCACAGAGCTGCGCTCGGTAGTGAAGTGAAAGCACGTTATAAAAATAAAACTACTGAATAATAATAATAATAATAATAATAATAATAATAATCCTTTCTACTAAAGGGACAAGGCCTGAAATTTGGTGGAAGGGGAATAGCCAATTACATCGACCCCCAGTGTTTCACCGGTACTTAATTTATTGACCCCGAAAGGATAAAAGGCAAAGTCGACCTCGGCGGAATTTGAACTCAGAACCTAAAGACGGACGAAATGTCGCTAAGCATTCTTTTTTCCCGGTGTGTGTTAACGATTCTGCTAGCTCGCATCATCATCATCATCATCATCATCATCATCATCATCATCATCATCATTATCATCATCATCATCATAAAATATGTGTATGGGGAGAAGGAGCAACGGCACACGTTGTGGTGCACAATGTCCCAAGTTGGCCCAAAGAGAATATAAGAAATGGAGGCATGACCAAGTTGTGAAAGTTTTGCATTGGAAGGTTGGTCAGAAAAGAGGATTTGAAGCTGAAAGTACTTGGTGTAATTATTGTGCTGAAAGAGTGCTTGAGTCAGAGAATTGCATGATCTCATGGGATTTTCCAGAAGATAGAAAATAATAAAGCAGACAACAATAAATAGACATGGAAAGGTAAAGTTGCTTACTGATTGATCTATCGTGTCCATTTTATCCCAGGATTGTAAAGAAAGAAAACGAAAAATGGAAAAAAAAATACAATCCCTTGAAT
>NC_142932.1:23419540-23424540 GCF_046866305.1 Octopus bimaculoides | reverse complement strand
TTGGTGCTACAGGTAGAACGGTTGGTGTCTTTCTCAACCGCGCCCCACATATATATATAGTAATCTATAGTCGGGGGAATAAGTAGGCCAGAAATTGGGGCTGAAGTCGTAGAAATTCTCCGACAACGACTTCTGATTATTTCCAGTGTTATAGCAAGAAGCCGAATCCTGCTGTCACGCATATGGCCTTCCAACTGCAACCCTTTCCAGCCAGGGTCTGACCACAGTGTCCAGTAGCTTCACATGGCCGTCTGAATTGAACCTAAGGTCCTGTTCAAAGATTCGGGGCGGTATGACGTCAGTTCACTGGAGACACACCCAGACTTTCACAGTTTGGAGTAACTTAATTTTTCATGATGTCCATGACACGTCTCACAGTCTTTACAGTGTTCCCAGAGCAGTGAGCAGAAGACATGAAGTCGGCATATTGACCGATATTATGACTGCTACTCGAATCATCATGACATAGGTCACTCTTTTCCCAGTTCTAATTATCATGATGCAGGTAACTCTTTTCCAATATTCAGATGGTAACCAGTCCTCCATATCAACTAACTTTTTCTCACCTACAACTTTAAAGCTCTCCAATGTCATTGACATTTCTCTAATACAACAAGCTGTTCCTGAAAAAATTAAAAGAGACATAAAATCGTCAAATTTATCCCGAACACCCAGTATATCGGACCAAATGTGTTGTCATGATTCAAGCAACTCTTTTCCCAGTTCTAATTATCATGATGCAGGTAACTCTTTTCCAATATTCAGATGGTAACCAGTCCTCCATATCAACTAACTTTTTCTCACCTACAACTTTAAGGCTCTCCAATGTCATTGACATTTCTCCATTACATCAAGCTGTTCCTGAAAAAAAAGAGACAAAATCGTCAAATTTATCCCGAACACCCAGTATATCGGACCAAACGTGGAACTCTATAGATCCCTGATGATCCAGTCCGAGCAGTTGTGGTCTCAAGAAAACCGCCCCATGTTCAATGCAGACCCATTCAATCAAGCTATAATATTTTGCTATATTTGTTCGGGCTCTTTACGTTTAGAGTTCAAATCCCGCCGAGGTCAACCACACCTTCCATTCGTCTACCACCACATAACACCACAGCCTAACTTCCACAACTACCTCGCTACTACCACACAACCACCAAGACACGCCTTAACCTTACACATCAAGACTACTGACACCACCACTACATACACAACTGTTACCACAGTTACTACCACATACGCCATAATTATTTACCACTACCACCACAGACTTTACTACCACTACCACCACCCCTGAAACCAACACAAATATTCCATCACCACTTCCACTGTCACCAATACCACTTTTAAAACCACCACCAATTTCACAACCACTATCACCGCCACCGCCAAAACCACCACCACCATAACCACCACCGCCACCACCACCAAGACCGTCAACAACACCGAGGAGACCCGCTCCACATTCACACCTCCCTTGTTCTTCCCATCATCTCCACTTTCACTATCATTACTCTTCCCACCATTACTTTCACCACCATCACCATCTACATCATTACCACAGACATCGATACTTTCACTACTACAACCACCACTACCACCACTAAAACCACCACTGCCACCACAACATCGACTACTACCACCATCGCCAACAACAACAGGAATAACACTACTACAACGTCCACAACCACCACCACCACCATTACAATAACAATCACCATCACTACCACCACCACCACAACTACCACCACCACCACAACAACAACGAAATCCATCACAACCACCACTACTACCACCACTACCATCACAAAAACAACAACAACAACTACCACCACCACTACCACTACCACCACCACCACAACAACAACAACCATCACTACCACCACAACCACCACCACAACCACCATCACCACTATCACCACCACCCTCTACTGTCATCACCACAACCATCCGATACTTGTAGCCCAACCATCAACACCACCACCAGGATCCACCACCACCACCTACAATGACAACGACACCATTTTCACCGCCACCCTCATTCTCCCCACCACTTTCAAAAGCACTCCCGCTCCCATCCCCAGCCCCTACACTCACCATCAACTCTGCCTCTTCCTCATCTCCCTCCTCCTCAATTTCTTCATCCAATAGAACCACCATTAACAATATCAAGCGACATTTTAATCCTCATTTATATTTACCGTTGCTTTTGTTTTTTATGCCGTTGTTTGGCGAGAAGAACTATGAAGGTATTATTTTCTAAGTCTTTACTTTTAGCGGTCCACTATATTTGTGTGTGTGTGTGTGTGTGTGTGTGTGTGTGTGTGTGTGTGTGTGTGTGTGTGTGTGTGTGTGTGTGTGTGTATGTGTGTATTGTTGCAACCGGCGGCACCTATAACGGGTAATTAGAGCCTCAATTGTTTCCTTGTTTAGTTTAGAGAAATAAATGAATAACACAATAAATAAGCGTGTAACCTGTCCAAATCTTCATTCGCTTCCACAAAAGGCGGCGCATATGTGTGGATTTAGATAACATGCGTGAAAGCTTAACGAGCGTGCGTGTATGTGTGTGTGAGTATGCGCGTGTATATATATGTATACATGTACCCATATGCACATACATACATACATACATAAATACATACATACATACATACATACATGCATGCATGCATACATACATATATAATATTATTATTCTTTCTTACGAAATATATAGAACTGCTTAAGAAGTGCTCGGGTCGAACCCGAGACAAAAGATATAGAATTAAAATAAAAACTCAAATTAGGCAATCAACCTTTTATACATACTCATACAGTTATAAATTCGACTTAAAATGCGTATGAATATATATATATATGAGTATATATTGACGTATATGAATATTTTTTTAAATACTTTTTAAAATATCATATATGTCGATATGTATTAATATATATATTCATACGCTTTTTAAGTCGAATTTATAACTGTATGAGTATGTATAAAAGGTTAACTGCCTAATTAGAGTTTATATTTTAATTCTTACCTATATGTGTGTGTGTGTGTGTGTGTGTGTGTGGTTGTATGTGTGTGTGCCTATATATATGTATATATATTAACACGTGTATAAGGGATGACCACTAGGTGGAGATCTAACATGCTAGAAAGAGGTCATCAACAACCCAACCACGAAGAAAAATAATGTTCTCCAGAAAAATTTTGCAAAACACCAGAAAGGACAAAAGGAGAAATATGCAGAATTTTGTCCTGTTCTGGTGTTTACCGAAATTTTTCTGGAGAACATTATTTTTCTTTGTGGTTGGGTCGTTGATGACCTCTTTCTAGCATATTGGATGTCCACCTAGTGGTCATCCCTTATACACGTGTAATACAATTTTTTCTGAATTTTCAGATTTTTTTATATGCTAGGCCACTTGGTTTTAAATTGAATTAATATTCAGTTTCTCACCCTATCTATCTATCTATCTATCTATCTATATATATATATATATATATATAAATGAATGAACAATGAGACAAAAATACACACACACACACATACATACATACATACATGAAACAACGACAATACTTTCATCCCCACCTTCCTTTTTATCACCACCATCTCCACCACATCTACTTTATATATATATATAGATCTCTATAGATCTATATATATATATATATATATATATATATATATATATATATAGTGTCCCCTAAGCCAAGCAGAATGCTACTACTTACGCCTCCTTTTGCATGAAGTACGTGGTCCCAAATCATTCAAAGATTCGAGGAGGGAGGATGGTCATGTGTGTGAAACCTAGGGGGAAGCATACTATCAACAAGGTCTTTTTTTTAGAAAATGATGAGCATTGGAACCTTGCATTGACAGAAGCATCAGTATCAGATTCTCCAAGGAAACTCTGTAACCTTTTTGCAATTATACTGGAACATGTGTCAACTTGGCAGTCTCCTACAGCTTTGGATGAAACATCATGAGGACATGGCTGAGGATTTAAAGTATGCAGTTCAACAGGCAAACCCAGATATCAATATTCACTCCTCTGAAACGATTTTTAACTGAGCACTGATTGAAATTCAGGTTTTGGCCATGGCAGGCAAAAATTTTCTAGAGTCTGGCTCTGGAATGCCGAAAACAAATCGTCAAATTAGTGATTTAACTTCAAGAGACATAGCAAGAGAGACAAAAAATATGACATTACAGACTTGGTAAATGAACATGAACCTAAACTTCTTCCAGAACAACGCTGTACATTTGTTTACATTTATGTATGTGTGTGTGTTTGTGTGTGAGAGAGAGAGAGACAGAGACAGAGAGAGAGTCAAGAGGTATTTTGTCATGTATGCGTATATACATAAATACATATGCATACATCTTTTTTGTATCTATGTGTGTGTGTGTGTGTGTGGCATTCACTCTCTCTCTCTCTCTGTCATATATACACACACGCGCATACATACATATAAAAAAGATGTATGCATATGAAGATTTTTTTATTTATTATTATTATTATTATTATTATTATTATTATCATTATTGTATTATGAATTCAGAATTGATTTCCCAATTGAAGAATAAATTCAATTTAGAATGACAAAATTTCTATACAGCATATTTTGCTTTTTTCTTCCAATATATAAGGAACAATTTCATTCCCGGGCAACGCTGGGTGCCTCTGCTTGTATAGATATGTGTGTGTGTGTGTGTGTGTGTGTAGGTGCAGAAGTGCTTACCAACCACATGGTTTCGAGTTCAGTCACACTGCGTGGCACCTTGGGCAAGTGTCTTCTATTATAGCCTCGGGCCGACCAAAGCCGTGTGAGTGGATTTGGTAGACGGAAACTGAAAGAAGCCCGTCGTATATATATATATATATATACATATATATATATATATATGCATGTATTATGTATATGTGTGTGTGTGTGTCTGTGTTTGTTCCCCCAACATCGCTTTGAAACTGATGCTGGTGTGTTTACGTCCCCACATCAA
>NC_142932.1:23347040-23414540 GCF_046866305.1 Octopus bimaculoides | reverse complement strand
CCTCCACTCAGCGGCTGGTAACAAGCGGAGTGCCGAACCAGTGAAAAACGTCCATTCTGTAAAAAGCAGAGAAATAGGAGTTCCATTCTGGTCAGACATAAACTCGGACTGCTGAGGTCCTGTCTCTCCATAAACCGAAACAAGGGCTAACTGACTCTTTTTGGTTGATCTTTAGCTCTTGACACCACCTTACGGTTCCTTAGGACAATGCCGATCACCTCCAATGTTTCCAGTGTCCAACGCTATGACGGTAACGAAGACCGCTTACACCGACATGGATCTTCCGCATCCGAGTTCGTGCAGAATAACCTTGAATACTTCCAGTTTCTGCAGGGGTGTCTCTATAATCACCACATAGAGAACTAGTGAAAGGGTTATCGTGGCGGCCCGAATGGGCGGAATAGTTCCGATAAGTGACCATTCGCCCTCACTTCGGAGGGTGAATGGTATTTTACAGTATTTTCCACAATCTAACCGCGAAAAGCCAGACAGAAATTGGTTGCCGTGAGGACTGCCGCCAAGTACCGGTGGACAATCCCATCAAAAGCTTTTGACTAATCTAAGTTGACCGTCACTCATGCCAGGTTCGTTACCCGCTCTTTCTAATGTGTATCGCGCGAAGCGGCGGCTGAGGCGTCGGCCGAAACGGCGATGGCAGCAGCGGCCGAAGCGGCGGCAGCAGCGGCCGAGGCGGCGGCAGCAGCGGCCGAGGCGGCGGCAGCAGCGGCCGAGGCGACGGCCGAAGCGACGGCAGCAACGGCGGCAGCAACGGCGGCAGCAACGGCGGCAGCAACGGCGGCCGAAGCGGCGGCCGAATCGGCGGCCGAAGCGGCGGCCGAAGCGGCGGCGGCAGCAGCGACCGAAGCGGCGACGGCAGAGGCGGCCGAAGAGGCGGCGGCGGCGGAGGCGGCGGTGGAGGCGAAGGCGAAGGCGACGGAGGCGAAGGCGGAGGCGAAGGCGGAGGCGAAGGCGGCGGAGGCGAAGGCGGCGGAGGCGAAGGTGGAGGCGGAGGCGGCGGAGGCTGAGGCGGCGGCGGAGGAGGAGGAGGCGGCGGAGGAGGAGGCGGCGGCGGAGGAGGAGGCGGCGGAGGCGGAGGCGGCGGAGGCGGCGGAGGCGGCGGAGGCGGCGGAGGCGGCGGAGGCGGAGGATGCGGAGGTGGCGGTGGAGGCGGCGGCGGCGGCGGAGGCGGCGGCGGCGGCGGCGGAGGCGGCGGAGGCGGAGGCGGCGGCGGAGGCGGCGGAGGCGGCGGGGGCGGCGGCGGGGGCGGCGGCGGGGGCGGCGGCGGGGGCGGCGGCGGGGGCGGGGGCGGGGGCGGCGGCGGGGGCGGAGGAGGTGGAGGCGGAGGCGGCGGCGGCGGAGGAGGAGGAGGAGGCGGCGGCGGAGGCGGCGGCGGAGGCGAAGGCGGCGGAGGCGGCGGAGGCGGCGGAGGCGAAGGCGGCGGAGGCGGCGGAGGCGGCGGCGGCGGAGGCGGCGGCGGAGGCGGCGGCGAAGGCGGCGGAGGCGGCGGCGGAGGCGAAGGCGGAGGCGGCGGAGGCGGCGGCGGAGACGGCGGCGGAGGCGGCGGCGGAGGCGGCGGCGAAGGCGGCGGAGGCGGCGGCGGAGGAGGCGGCGGCGGAGGCGGCGGAGGCGGAGGCGGAGGCGGAGGTGGCGGTGGAAGCGAAGGCGGTGGAGGCCAAGGCGGTGGAGGCGGCGGCGGAGGCGGCGGCGGAAGCGGCGGCGGAAGCGGCGGCGGAAGCGGCGGCGGAAGTGGCGGCGGAAGCGGCGGCGGAAGCGGCGGCGGAAGCGGCGGCGGAAGCGGCGGAAGCGGCGGCGGAGGCGGCGGAAGCGGCGGCGGAGGCGGCGGCGGAGGCGGCGGCGGAGGCGGCGGCGGAGGCGGCGGCGGAGGCGGCGGCGGAGGCGGCGGCGGAGGCGGCGGCGGAGGCGGCGGAGGCGGCGGAGGCGGCGGCGGAGGCGGCGGAGGCGGCGGCGGCGGCGGAGGCGGCGGAGGCGGCGGAGGCGACGGCGGCGGCGGTGGAGGAGGAGGAGGAGGAGGAGGGGGAGGAGGGGGAGGAGGGGGAGGAGGGGGAGGAGGAGGGGGAGGAGGGGGGGGGAGGCGGCGGCGGAGGAGGCGGAGGAGGCGGCGGAGGAGGCGGCGGAGGAGGCGGGGGGGGGGGGGGGGGGGGGGGGGGGGGCGGCGGAGGCGGCGGAGGCGGGGGCGGAGGCGTAGGAGGAGGCGGCGGCGGCGGAGGCGGCGGCGGCGGAGGCGGCGGCGGCGGCGGCGGAGGAGGCGGACGCGGCGGCGGAGGCGGACGCGGACGCGGCGGCGGAGGCGGACGCGGACGCGGCGGCGGAGGCGGCGGAGGCGGCGGAGGCGGCGGCGGCGGAGGCGGAGGCGGCGGCGGCGGAGGCGGAGGCGGCGGAGGCGGCGGAGGCGGCGGCGGCGGAGGCGGCGGCGGCGGAGGCGGCGGCGGCGGAGGCGGCGGCGGCGGAGGCGGCGGTGGCGGAGGCGGCAGCAGCAGTAGTAGTAGTGGTGGTGGTGGTGGTGGTGGTGGTGGTGATGGCAGTAGTAGTAGTAGTAGTAGTTTTTGTTATTTACTGATTTCTTTTTTTTTTTCTTTACTCCAATATTATTCTTATTTCTTCATCTTCTAAATGAATTTTTTAATTAAATGACATACGAGTTAGATAATTATTTACATCTCCAGGAAATATATATGAATCATGCACTATGAAGTTTTCAATTCTTGAAAATTAGATACAATCATATGGTTCCGGGTTCAGTCCCACTGCGTGGTACCCTTCAGCGAGTGACTTCTACTATAGCCTCGAGCCGACTAAAGCCTTGTGAGTGGATTTGGTAGGCAGAAACTGAAAGAAGCGCTGTATGTATGTATGTATGTATGTATGCATGTATGCATGTATGTTTGTGTGTTGTGTTTATGTTTGTCCCGTACCACCGCTTGACAGTCGGTGTTGGTGTTTACGACCCGTGACTTAGCATTTCGGCCAAAGAGTTCCTGGCTTCAAAATAAGTACTGGGGTCAATTAGTTCGACTGAAATTCCTCGAGGCAGTGTCCCAGCATGGCCGCAGTCTGATGACTAAAACAAGAAAAAATTATCAAAATAAATATATTGATTGACAAAAATTGAGAAAAAGTTAGTTTTTCATGCAGAAACTATAATATGGGAAGCAACTCTAACGCTATGTTACCTCCCTTGATTTACTGTGATATGAATGTGTACGTGTATGTGTGAACGAGATTGTCTATGTATGTGCATGGTATAGAGGTGTGGTCTAGTGGTTAAGGTATAGCATTGATGATGGTAACGTCATAGGTTTCGATTTCCAGACGAACAGTACATTGTGTTCTTCAACAAAACATTTCATTTCACGTTGATCCAGTCCACGCAGTTGTAATTGACGTTCGGTTCAGGGGGAATAATGGATTGCCAACCAAGCCAACAGGGTAGCACCATTCGAAAGCTACAACAGTGCGAGAAAGCGCATTGTGACCAGCGATGTATGACAATATCCAATAGTCTGGTCGGTATAACACATACACACATATATATACATATACATACATATATATATATATATATATATATATATATATATATATATATATGCATGCACATACATATATATATATATATATATATATATATACATACATACACATATATATTATACATTCATGTATATACATACATATACATATATATACATATATACATACACACACACATATATATATATGTATATATATGTACAAACATATACATATATATATATATATATATATATATATATATATATATATATATATATATATATATATACATATACTTACACACACATATATATATGCATACATACGACTTGTGTTGGTGACCAGTGATGTAGCTTGTGTGCCGCCCGGGGTGGCCCTTCGGTATGCGGCGCCCTCCACAAAAAATATATATTGCACAATGACTTTGTCGATTGTTGCACTTAACAGTGAGTAATGTCCGTGTCCCGACATTAAAACCATTATTTAACTTCAATACAGCCTATACAGGCTTAGAGCCTACAGCAGAACCTCATAAAAATGCTTCCTGGGGCAGACCCCCCCCCCACTCTGATCCCCTCTAGCTATGCTAGTGTTGGTGACCACATGGCACGTAGTCACGGCTGGTGAGGAGGTATCTCGCGGTGTGGAGGAGTGCCAGGGACTCTGTCCGATGGGTCGCCCGGGAAGACTCGGGAATATACCGACAAATAGTGAATGCAGCAATGCGTTGAAATGGCGCATGCCCCCACATCTAACCTAAGCGCTTGAGTCGAGGTGAGGGGCAAGTAATAATAGCTTCCCATCCCCACCTTTTCTTCCCCCTATACACAGGGAACCTATATTGTTGTTGTTGTTAATAATGATGATGTTATTGTAGCAGAAGGCGGCATGAGGGCAGAATTGTTAGAGCGTCGGGTAAAATTCATTATATTTCTTTCGAATCTTATATATTCTGAGTTCAAATCCTGCCGATATCAACTACCCCTTTCATCTTTTCTGGGTCGATAAAATAAAGTACCAGTCACATACTGGAGTCGATAAGATCCATTAATCTCTTCCTCTCACAACTGTTGGCTTAACTTACAAATCATTATGGTTCAGTCTTGATCAGCTCTGATCATATAAACTCATGATCGAAGACGTACCAAGCGTGACCACTCCGTGTTCTCCTATATGTAGAGAATCCAGGGCCACATTATCCAATGTGTCTGTTTCTTGTAAATTAAGCTGCTATTTCTAGCATGTCGGGAGACGGTCAACTCAGAAAGTCTGGTTGCATATCCAACAGGTCGACACTGGTCGAGCAACCTTATGACCAAAAGTATTCCTGCCTTTTTCCAAAATATATATATATAGAGAGAGAGAGAGAGGAGAGAGAGAGTTTCGTACGTTAGCACTTACCAACACACGACACTCTCGGCCCTTGAGTCACTCTCTTGCTTCTCCTAAATATTAATAAGAATATGCATATACTCATATCTTTAGTTCTACTTTTCCTGTTTGCATCAACCATGCATATATATATAAATATACATATATACCGGAGTGAGCGCACATAATTTCTAACAAAACTGTCCGATGAACGGGAACGTGAAACTCCGAGTAACAGTCTTGGGTCTGCTGCTTTTAAATAAAGTATATATATATATATATATATATATATATATATATATATATATATATACCAGAGTGAGCACATAATTTCTAACAAAACTGTCCGATGAACGGGAACGAGAAACTCCGAGTAACAGGTTTTTGTTATATTTCTGCTGCTTTTAAATAAAGTATATATATATATATATATATATATATATATATATATATATATATATATATATATATATATACCAGAGTGAGCACATAATTTCTAACAAAATTGTCCGATGAACAGGAACGTGAAACTCCGAGTAACAGTATTGGGTCTGCTGCTTTTAAATAAAGTATATATATATATACATATATACCAGAGTGAGCATATGATTTCTAACAAAACTGTCCGATGAACGGGAACGAGAAACTCCGAGTAACAGGTTTTTGTTATATTTCTGCTGCTTTTAAATAAAGTATATATATATATATATATATATAGAGAGAGAGAGAGAGAGAGAGAGAGAGAGGGGAGAGAGGGGGGGGGAGAGATTTGAGTGTTATTTCTACCAGGTCGAAAGTCTACGTAAAAGGGTTTTCTTAGACTCGTCGATCGAGTCAATAAGGTTGGTCGAAAAGTTTAACGGCAGCGAAAAGAAACTCAATGGGGAACTAGTGAGCAGCAGGTGCTCGGAATATATCTGACCTGTCTCACGAATTTCCCCTAACACCGTTTAGGTATCAGCCTCTGAAATTTCATCCCTCCTTTAATAACTTTTTCATCCAGTCTCTCTCCTCTATCAAAGTTTACATCACTGTCAAAACAAACTTGTTGACTGTCTTTTAGTCATATAAGAACGAAAAAACAAACAAACAAAAAAGCTTTATACATACAAAAAAAAACAGATGGTGGTTAACATAAAAAATACAAAAACAATAACACAATACAGTTTTAAGACTTGGTTCCCATGATAAATGGTAAAGTGTAATCCGTTCTAATAATGCATGCAGCATGTTTCGTAGACTAAGTGACTGATTTTCCAACTTAAAAGATTAACATTTAGTCCTTGTTTTGTTCTTTTAAAGCATTTTTTTTTTGTTTGTTTAAAAAACAACGATGACCAATTAAAACTTGTTGATCAATGAGAAAACTTTTAAAAGTTATTCATTTGTTTAAAATTTCGTATCTTATTCACTTGGGATATACTATGGACTGTCCACTAATGGATAGCTTGTTTGGAGTTACTTGAGAACTTTTATTAACATAGTTTATTTCTTGCCTTGAGAAAATCCAAACTTTTCGAGGTCTCTTAAATAAAATTCCAACACATTTACATACCACAGCTAACAGTATATAACGTTACTGTTTAGTATTAGTAATAAAGGCATAGATTTAATTTTTAAAACCAGTCTCTAAATTCGTTTTAGGTCTAAGTACTGTTTCGATAATTCTTTTTAAAGAGTCAAGTGTTTCGATGGAAGAATGTGCAACACACACGTGCCTATATATATATATATATATATATATATATATATATATATATATATATATATATATATATATAAACACAAGTAATCAGGACTGAAAGAGGCACATTTTTTAAGGACGAGTATTTTGTAAATTATGAGTAAACTATGTCCCATCATTATAAGATACCCAATCTATATATATATGTATATGTATAAATATATAATTTAGAGAGAAAAAAAAACAGTTATTTAATTCATCCATGAAAATCCACAATCACATATAGAAAAATTTAATAAGTAAATACACTAAAAAGACCTATAATAAAAATATATATTCGTTTTCATCCGGGACTGATTTTCGAATAGCATAAATTATTCAACATTTCATATCCAAGTAGAGCTGTATGACTGATTAGTTTTTACTAATTCAAATGGGAAAACCCACGGCGGGAAAATCAAATACATAGACCCTTAGCACAGTATTCCAGTATTCTTTATCTGTTCAACTATTTACGCAGGCACATAAACGGAAGGGTAATAAAATATATGTATTAAACATTCAATTGTCATAATCTCGTATAATCTTGCAAATTTGTTTTTATCACTAAATTATAAACGTCGGTTACGAATATGCTTCTACTAAGTCTGATGTTAATGTCTAAAACTTCACATACCGTGAATTTTAACCAGATACTATTAGATCATTTACCGCAGGGACACGGGATTATTGTAGACATAACTATTCCAGAGTCGACAGGTGTGAAAGGTTTTATTGCTTTGGCTTGGCTCCACGTATCTCTCAACGTTACAATAGATATCTTAATATGAGACTAGAATCCCATATAACTGGAAAACTTCAGTTTTAAATGCCCTGAATTCGCAATAAAAATTCTACTGCTATATAGCTTTAATAAACATTATTACACTTGTCATGTTAATTAGCAATATTTAAACACAGCTATTGCTGTCTCACACTCTTCTTACGAACAAAAGAATAACTGATAACCGAAGATTGATTATGTGTTTGTGTAAGGGGAATAAGTCATACTCCCATTTACATTTTCTGAATTACATGTAATGCTCTCTCTCTCTCTCTCTCTCTCTCTCTCTTACACGCACACACACAGTGAGGGGCATTCTTTCGAACCGAAAATCTCTCTTATATACATTTATATGTAATTGTATGTGCGTATAACAGGCAATCCTTCGGTACCTTCCCCCATGACATAGATAAAGAAGCTAGATTGAAAAAAGAGAGTGAGTGACGTCATCTCCTCACACCGACACTCAGTAGATCAATATCGAAGGAATGCCCATACTACATATATATACATTTACATATAACGTGTGTGTGTGTGTTAAGATTTCTGTTGGGCATAGCCATATTACTAATCTGGTGTTAGAATTCAGTATACACATGCTTCAGAATAAGGTGTTAGGTGAGGACAGAGCATAATATGAAATTAAATAAAAGCTCCAATGAAGCTATGAGGTGATGCACAAGCACACAGCTCTGAGTACATTGCATCTTGTGGCAGAAACAGCTGTAAGCTAATGAATTTCATAACGTAATTCCTCTTCTCTTGTCATTTATGTTAGACATACATACATACATGTTACAATGTAAACAATTTTGCATTATATTGAAGGATTGCTCAATACATTTGGTAGAGTACAATATATATATATATATATATATATATATATATATATATATATATATATATATGTCGTGAATTGCTGGAAATACGGATTAGAAAAACGGCTGACAACTGATGAAGGGTCGTTCCTTGTGTTGCTTGTCATGTTTTCCATTTGTTTCTTTCGTTGCTTGCAAAAAAACCCCTTATTCCATGACCTCGTACTTCATATTTTTTGTTGTTTATGTTTTGTAACGTCCTGTGCCCACATATGCATATGTATATACATATACATGTAAGTATGTACATATACGTATGTATATATGCATATATATATATATTATCATCATCATCATCATTGTTTAACGTCCGCTTTCCATGCTAGCATGGGTTGGACGATTTGACTGAGAACTGATGAACCAGGTGGTTACACCAGGCTCCAATCTGATTTGGCAGAGTTTCTACAGCGAGATGCCCTTCCAAACGCCAACCACTCCGAGAGTGTAGTGGGTGCTTTTACGTGCCACCGGCATATATATATAATATGCATATATATATATATATATATATATATATATATATATATATGTGTGTGTGTGTGTGTGTGTGTGTGTGTATGTATATACACATACACACAATTCCCAACTTTGACTCTCCATAAATCCTAAATTGCCACTTTGATGTGACAATAATATTAACAGTTTCTGATTTTGGTACAAAACTAGCAATTTTTGAAGGCTGGGTTTTACTCGATACCATTGACCTTAGTACTTGACTCGTACTCTATTGTACTGACCCCAAAAGGATGAATGGCAAAGTTGGCTTCTGCAGGATTTGAAACCAGAACAGAAAGAGCTAGAAGAAATTTCTCATGGTATTTTGCTTGATGCACAAATGATTCTACCTGCTCAATACCTTACAAATTAGTAATAATAATAATAATAGTCCTTTCTACTATAGGCATACAGCCTGAAATTTGGGGGAGGGGACAGTCGATCACATCGACCCCAGTACCTAACTGGAATCTAATTTATCGACCCCCAAAAAGATAAAAGGCAAAGTCGACCTCGGTGGAATTTGAACTCGGAATGTAACAAAGGGGAAAATACCTCTAAGTATTTCGTCCAGCGTGCTAACAATTCTTCCAGGAATAAAGAAGTTAGGATCAGCAACAGGAAGGCATCCAGGAATAAACAAGTTAAGATTAACACCAGGAAGGGCATCCACGAATAAAATCCTATCACAAATAAGTCCCTACACACCCCATACTAGCATGGAAAAGAAAAACAGATGTTACATAAGCAAACTTGTCATTATGTTGATTATGGAGGGATTATTGGCTAAGTGTAGATCAATTATGATGAGTTATGGCCAGAGGGGTTTTCTGAATAATACACATAACTTAACAAGGAAAATGAAATTCATTATAATTTTTTTAGTAGTGCGGCATGCTTGATAATAAACCATGTCTCATGCAACCTACTTCTCAGAAAAGATTGCTCCTACCCAGTCGGGATGAAGTGAAATGATTAAACCAGGAGTCAAAAGTTGATCCCAAATTCAGTTCACCTTGAACTTAGCCTCAATTTATATAGCTCTTTCTTTCTCATACGCACACATAGATATGTATATATATACTAAAAACAAATAGATACCAGTACACGTACAGATGAAAACCAAAGAGGATCATGGGAGGGAAGATCCCAGAGTTTAAGCTCCAAAACAAAAATATTTTCAAAATGGAAATAAGTTGATTGATTCCTTTTTGTATGTAAAATTATGCTTTATTAATAAAAAGAATTACAAGGAAACAAAGTCCCAGGGAAGCATTTTCTTTCATAGCCTCAACTATTCGATAGCTGCCATAAACTCCTGTACTTGAAATATATTCTTTTATTTTGACAGGGTGTCCAGCAAGGAGTGAATTTACCCACATCTGGGTCAAAATGTTTCTGTGTAACAATCCATAGTTCATCTCCAGATAGAACCCAGCTCTGTTCACACTATTTGAAACAATGAGTTCTGGTACTGAAAACAACTCCTGCGAGGGTTCTGATGAATCTTCTGAGAGTGAACTTCTTGATCGGAGTCTGTCAGTTTGGCGAGGACGAGTGGCTATTAATGAAGATGAAGATTTTGTACCTTGTCCTCTTGACATTCACACAGCTTCCAGCATTGGACATTATGAATGCGTCCGTTCTATTTTGGTCAGGTAAGATGCAATCTCAATTATATATGTGTATTTGAGTTTCTAACTCTGTGCATGAGAGAGGGAGAGAGAGAGATAGGGAGAGAGGGAGGAGGGAAGAGAGGGGGAGGGGAGAGGGAGAGAGAGAGGGGAGAGAGAGGGAGAGACAGACAGACAGAGATCAGTTTGTGATGCAATGGCATAGTTAAAGTGTGTACTGCCCAGGACAGCCCTTGAATTTTCTCTGTACTAAAAGTGCCACTCCCATAAAAGCATCAACTCTGTTGGACTGCACCACCTCCAGTTGCAGCCTTCGTTCCACTATCACAACCTACCCCCACTGCCACAATCTCTCTCCTGTCACCTCCCCCCTCCCTTACAAGCTACACTACTTTTCTGATGATACTGAATTAAAAAACATTTTTCTTTTTACCTTTCTAGGAATGAAGTAAATATTGACTGCCGTAATAAAGGTGGATGGACCCCGTTGATGTATGCCAGCTATATTGGACATGAAAACATCTTGAACCTCCTGTTGAAGGCCAATGCCAATGTGAACATAAGCAACTACAAGGGGCAAACATCTTTGATGTTAGCTTCCAGCTGTGGCAATGAAAGAGTGTCCTATTTCCTGTTTCAGGTAACAAAAATAATCCCTGTTTTCAATCTGCATAAAACCATTGTTTTTAGTGACAATGTTGTTATTGGACAGGTAAGGTAGACATAGGCATGGTTGTGTGGTTAGAAAGTTCACTCCTAGCTACATGGTTTCAAGTTCAGACCCACTGCTTGGCACCATAGGCTGACTAATGCTTTCTGGCCTTGTGAGTAGTTGTAGTAGGCAGAAGCTGAAAGAAACTTATTGTGTTTGTGTGATTGTGTGTGTGTGTATGTGTATGTATGTATGTGTATATATATATATATATATATATATATATATATATATATGTATGTATATAGGTGCAGGAGTGGCTGTGGGGTAAGAAGCTTGCTTCCCAACCACATGGTTCTGGGTTCAGTCCCACTGCGTGGCACCTTGGGCAAGTGTCTTCTACTATAGCCTCGGGCCGACCAAAGCCTTGTGAGTGGATTTGGTTGATGAAAACTGAAAGAAGCCCGTCGTATGTATGTATGTATGTATGTATGTGTGTATGTATGTATGTATATACATGTATATATGTATGTATGTATGTATGTATGTATGTATGTATTTGTGTGTCTGTGTTTACGTCCTCATAAATTAGCAGTTCAGCAAAAGAGATAGACTAAGTACCAGGCTTACAAAGAATTAGTCCTGGGATCAATTTGTTTGACTAAAGGCGGTGCTCCAGCATGGCCGCAGTCAAATGACTGAAACAAATAAAAGAATATATATATGGGTGTTAAATAAAACGAGACAACAAAACCAAGGCAGTGTGAAACTCCTAGCACATTTATAAAGAGAAAGGTGGTCTTACAGCTGTTTCACGGTTATAAAAGATATCCCATCATCAGAGACGATATGAGAGAGTTAACTAGAAAGAAAGAGTAGAGTTCAATATGAGAAGTTATTTTGGAAAGGGAGAGATGTAGGAAGTATAAAGGGAAATAAGAGAATAGAAATAAAAGTAAAAATATATGTTGGATGTTAAAACTGCTGTTCTGTTGTCCAAGGAATGTGCTATGTAGTGTGGGTGAAAAGGGTTTTTGTCCATGGTATGAAAATTCTGATAGGAGTTCATATTTTGTTGTATACATATATATATATGTCCTATTATAAATTTGAGTGATGTGTCTCTGTCTGTTACATTTTTATGTTCGTTAACTCCTCCTAGACCATTGATGCAAGGACAACGAAACTGCCCTAATCCCAGGGAATGTCCTAAGGGGGCGCAATTTTTTTAAGGGCCGCTTAACTGGGGCCCCACTGACACCCCCTCCCCTATTCTATGCTATTGTTAATGTTACTCTTCTTGTTAACCCTTTCATTATCAACCTGGCTGAAACTGTTTCTGGCTCTATAGTACAAATGGCTTGTTTTCATAAGTTTTGAATTCAAATCTTCCACCAAACTTATGTTCCTAAAACCAGCTTAATGATAACTAAGTTATTTTACTAAATTCTTTGTTATATTTAAAATTAATTGAAAGAAACAGAGAACATCTCAAAATAAATACAGTAACAAAAGGGTTTTAAAGTAGTGAACTGGCAGAATCACTAGGACGCTGGGCAAAATGCTTAGCAGTATTCGATCTGGCTTTACATTCTGAGATCAAATTCTGCCCATGATTGACTTTGCCTTTCATCCTTTCAGGGTTGATAAAATAAGCACCAGTTGATCATGGGGGTCGATGTAATCAACTTACCCACTCCCTCAAAATTGCTGGTCTTGTGCTAAAATTTGAAACCAATATCTAGCTATGTCAAAGCAATGAGTAAATTAAAATCATTAACACACCAGAGAAAGTGCATGGCAGCATTTCATCTGTCTTCACGATCTGAGTTCAAATTCTGCTAAGGTTTACTTTGCCTTTCGTCGTCAATAAAATAAGCACCAGTCAATGTAATCAACTTAACCCCTCCCCTAAATTGCTGGCTTTGTGTCAAAATTTGAAACCTATATAATAACTCTTCTTGTTAATCTTTTCCTGTTTCATTTTCCAGCATGGCTCTGATCTTGAAGCAGTGGATAAACGAGGATGGACATCCCTGTTCCATGCCACATATGCCGGACACCAGAATGTTGTCAAATTCCTGTTAGAGAATAATGCCAACTTAAACGCCAGGTATATAGGTCATTGATACTTTTGAAAAATGCCTTTATTTTGCTTTGAATTCTTATCTTTTTATGGCTTAGTAGGAGAAGGGTTTTCAAGATTGTTGGGGTAGCAATGGTAGTGTTCGAGAAGAGGAAGAAAAACAAGAATTGCTGATATTATGCCAAAATTAGAAAGAATCGTGATTATTATTATTATTATTATTATTATTATTATTATTATTATTATTATTATTATTATTATTATTATTATCATGATTATTATTATTATTATTATTATTTCATGTTGGCAGGGAACCAAGCCTGGGGATGACCCCTTTCATGGAAGCAGCTGCAGGAGGACACGAGATTATTGTTCAGCTTTTGTTGCAACATGTAAGTGAAGCTATGGTTTGTTATTTCCTCATTGCATGATTAAATTTCAAATCTGTCATTCAATCTTGCACAATCATCATCATCATCATCAGCAGCAGCAGCAGCAGCACACATTCAGTATTCCTGTTGTTAAGCTTTGTCTGTTTTGAAGCAAGGTAATATTTTTCCATATTTAGGAATATTTCTTGCAGAAGACTGAAGAGGAACAACCTCATTTAGAACATCACATGATGACTAGACAAGGCTACACACAAACATGCTCATACACACAAACATATATATATAATCCAGATAATATGACAAAGAAATGCTTTAACACATTTTTAATGATCAGTTACAATTGAGGCGTTGAGTAAAAATTTTTCAAATAAACAAATTTTGGAGAAAATGGTGGGGAGGGACAGGTGGAAGTCTTTCCAATTTTTTTTTTTTTCAGTATCATAATCTCCATATTTCTCTACATATTTCACCAAAAAAAAAATTTAAGAAATGGAGGGGGTGGGGATTAAAATTTTGAAATGCATTTTTTTTTTCATATTTGGAATCTCCACCATCGATATAGTGTGTTTTTGTAAAAAAAAAACCCGAAGTGGGTGCGGTCCCTGATCTTTACCTCCACCCTTAATTGAATTCATGTGGCAATATCAATTTAATGATGATCCATTCCAGACTCTTTTGATGGGTGTGAGAGATGTTTATAAACTATAATTTTGATTGGTGCGAGAGATGTTTATAATCTATAAATTTTTCAAATAAAATATGTTTTGTTAGTATTTTTGTTTTAATTTTCGTTTCTGATTAAATATATTTTAGCGGTCATGCTCAAACAAAAAATATTTCAGCTGTCACACAAAAACTCCTGTGTACGTGTAAGCAAGCTGTCACACTTAAACAAAACAAAAAAAAACAAGCTGTCACAGTTAAACGAAAAAGTGCCAGAAAATTATACATACAAAATTATTTAATTATTCCAAACATTTTTTTATATGCAAAACAACAGACATAGCCAGCAGAATAACTTATTAAACGTAGCATTATCAGTTAACTATTTTTTCTTTTCATACAAATTGTCTCGTGAATTTCTTGTAACTTCGGAAATCAGGTAATTTCGGTAGATAGATAGTCCAAACATTTGAGCTGACTAATTATGAATTATGGGATTGTTGATATGTATTGGTCAGAACTTTTACAGGTTGACTAAGACGAATCGATAGAGGGGAGATCAAAGCTAATGTTCACTTTCATCAAAAGCATGACTTCAGCAGTTACTTTATTGAGAAAAAAAAGAATCTTACAAGCATTGACTTTACAGATAGGCAGAAGAGAACTGATAGATAATGAAAGATAGGAAGTGGGGAGGGGACAAAAGATTTCATATACGCTTTTCTTTAAGCATACCTAGAGGAAGCAAAATGGGAATACAGCGAAGCATCAATCAGGACGGGTTTCCTTTGAAACAAAATAACTATTTTAGCTCAGTTTCCAATGATTTGAACTAACATATATTAATGTATGTCCAACATACTAATGATTTTGCTGTTTCACTGTCTTTTGTTATTCTAAACAAAATAACTTATAAACCTTTTATAGATAAGTGATATCAAAAAGTTCTCAGACTAGTTCTGTAGCACACCAATAGATGGCAGCACACAGTTGCATGCGTGATGAGAGCTAGCAGTGACCTTCATGAGGCAGTGTGCTTAGTGACATCACTATGTTTACTTTACAAGTTCTGAAATTTGTGTTTTTGTGATCATGTATAGGCTGTAGTCTATGATTTTTTTGTCATGGACAGGAAGTTGGATCAGAGAGCCAATGTGAGATCTTACATTAAACTTGGGAAATCTGCTGCAGAGACTGAGCATGCTTCAGCAAGCTTATAACAATGAAGCAAGTTGATTACATCGTTGAACCCAATGTTTAACTGGTATTTATTTTATCGGCCCCCACAAAAGAAATAAAAGCTAAGCCAATCCTAGTTGAACTCAACATGTAAAGTCTTAAGTGCCACAAAGTAATATTTCCAACATAGTAATGCTTGTGTCAGCTCACTGCTTTCATTGCTTTAAATGTCGGTTTCAAATTTTGGCACAAGGCCAGCAAGTTCAAGGAGAAGCCAATTAGATTGACCCCAGAGGTACTTACTTTATTGACCCTGAGAGGATGAAAGGCAAAATCAACCTCAGTGGAATTTGAACTCAGAACATAGAGACAGACAAAATTCTGCTAAGCATTTCACCTGGCATGCTATCAATTCTGCCAGCTAGTCGCCTTTAAATCTAACATGCATTAATGCACTAATAACTATTTTTTCTTGACTATCTGCTGCCAAGGTTTGGGGCTGCATCTAATATGCCTGTACATCTTTTATGCCATCAAATACAATATTTATATGCTGTGTTATGCTTTTAACATTTTACCCTTTCATTTCTTTTATGACCTTTACTTACTTCTCTCTCTCCCTCTATATCTATCTATCTATCTGTCTATTTATCTATTTACCTCTCTTATTTATTCTTGTAATTTCTCTAATTTCAGGGTGTTCATTTTAATGCTAAGACCATCATTGGAGACACTGCCCGGTCACTGGCACTTATCAATGGATATATGAAGATTGTCAGTCTTATTGACCAACATGTAGCGATGCGAGGTCAGGGGAAATATTTATAACTATTCTATGTCTTTGCCACATTACAAAAAAAAAAAAAAAAAAGTCCAACAAATTCTATATTTTTAGTTATTTAATTAATTGATAACCTACTCAGATTTCTATAATGAGTATAAGGTTAAATCTCCCAATTACTGATCAAATAGTTATGAATTAAATCTTCATAACTAAAGGTGCAGGCATGGCTGTGTGGTTAAGAAGCTTGTTTTGCAAGTATGTGGTTTCAGGTTCAGTCCCACTGCATGGCACTGTGGGTGTTTGTAAATATTTATGAATGTAGAATTATACCAAGGCGGTGAAGTTTGTCTTCAAGATCTTTTTCTATTTCAGGCGGTAAAGAGTGTGAAAGAGAGACAGAGATAGAGACAGACAGAGATAGAGACAGACAGACAGACAGAGATAGAGAACGTGTAGACGTTGCTGGAAAAAAAATAAGTCATTGTGTGTATGCTGTTAATGTAATCCTGTGTAATTTGGGACTTTGTATGGTTATGTATAGAAATATAAACAAACTAACACACACACACACACATATATACTCATTTGTTTTGAAGTTTGTGTTCCGTTGTATTAAATATACTCATCCACCAGCTATGGAGAATGAATCAGACAGGAGGCGATGGTTAGCCAGAGAGAGACAAAGGTGAAGAACAGCTAGTCTCACTCAGGAAGAATTGGATGGAAGAAGATTAAACAATACATTAAGGTTATTAAATCAATCGCAAGAAGTGAGACAAGAGAGACAAGTGCAAGATGCAAGGAGACAGGTTCAAAGACGTCAAAATGAAAAGGAGCACCTAATTGCACAAAGGAGAGATATCCAAAGAGAGAGAGCAGCACAAAGGCGCCAAGATGAAACAGAAGAGCAAGCAGCAGTGAGGAGAGAATATCTAAGAATGAGAGCAGTGCAAAGGTGACAAGATGAAATGGAAGAGGAAGCAGCACAAAGAAGAGAAATCAAAAGAGAGAGAACATCAAGAATGGAAGAATTAATTAATACTGAAATGGACCATCCAAAACAAGGTGAACTCATTGCTGGTAGGGTTTACACTAGAAACGTGGTGTTGAAGCAATTACTGAGATAGAGGTTGTAATGTTTTTATTTTTATTTTATTATCCATATCATTTTTATGCCATCATTTCTGATGGCACGGGTACACTAGTTATAGAATATTATTAATACATCACTGTAATTGCTTTCCAGAAGACCCTGCCCGACTTCTAGCAGCACCGCAACTTCCTCGACATCCTATCAATTGGGGCGTACGTACCAAGGAATCAAGAGGTTTGTGTTATCTTTTCATGTAGTTTCTTTCTACTAGAATTTAGATTCCTAATGAAGTTTACTGATTGAGATGCTCGATACCTATCACTTGCAATGCCTTCCTCATATTCTAGTATTTAATATATAGTATCATAAAAGCATGAAACTATTTGTAGTTCTTTTGGTTGTGTATTAAACTGATATTTATCTCACTGGATGGAGTACTTGTTTTATTGATTCTACCTATATTGGATATGTAATTTATAAAAAGTGATCTAAATTAAGATCTTCCATGAAAATTTCATGTTAAATTATGTAGCATTCACCATCTTAATAATGACAGTTCTTTTCCTAAATTCTTATATATTTCTGAAATTAATTAAAAGGAAGACATTGTATTTTAAAAATAATAAGGTAATGAAAGGTTTAATCCACCATCCAATTTAACGCACCACTTGGCACCTTGAATGCCATTAGCAGAGTCCACAATGCTGCAAGTATTCAGGCCAAACTTTCAGTTCCGGAGTAACTTCCTTCCTCCATCCCATTATTTTTGGAGGTCCTGTAATGAACCACGGGGCACTGACTTCCCTCCTTGCTAAATGGTGAAACAAAAATAAAATAACAAAACAAGAGGCTCGGTCTTTGATGATTTGACAGTGCTAATGATAATAAGTGTTGATTTATAAAATAATAATAATAATAATAATAATCCTTTCTATTAAAGGCACAAGGCCTGAAATTTTGTGGGAGGGGGCTAGTTGATTACATTGACCCCAGTACTCAACTGATACTAAGGATGAAAACAAAAAGTCGCCTTCAGTGAGATTTGAACTCAGAGTGTAAAGACAGGCAAAATGCCACTAACTCTGCCCACTCCCTACCTTCATAATAATAAGAAAATAAAAGAAGAATCCTTTCTATAATAGACACAAATAACAATAATAATCATAATAATGATTTTTTATTTCATTAAATTTTAATATACTTTTAAAATTTTATTTTGTATCTTCTTGTTAATTATTTGATTTGACAAAGATTTTTAATTGTGTTTTTGTTCTAACAGAGTGTTTGTATTCTATTTTATACTACTTCAGCTTCTCCTAATATACGAGATGGGCCTGATGCTTTTGCACGCATCATTGAGCAGTCAAGGAAGTGTGATGTACAGAATTATGGTCGACTGCCTGACCAAATAAGGAAATGTGATGTGCCAACCTTCCCGAGTAAGTTCTTACATTTATCATATATTACTGCTAACTTTGGTATCATGTTGTGATATAAAACTCAGTACCACATGAGTGTGAAATAAACTTCTTAATCCCACTATGTGGTTCTTGAGATATCTTGTTCACGGACAAACAAACAAACACGACTGAAAACAATACCTCCGCCTTTGCTAAGGCAGAGGTAATTATGATTGATAAATATCAAATATCCTTTTCAAGACTGAGTTGTCTTTTATTAAATCAAGATTTGAGAAAAATAGAATTAAGTTCTGGTGATACAAATACTTAAGAATGGATAAGCTTTTTAATTGTATACAACGCAGGAGTGGCTGTGTGGTAAGTAGCTCGCTTACCAACTACATGGTTCTGGGTTCAGTCCCACTGTGTGGCACTTTGGGCGAGTGTCTTCTACTATAGCCTCGGGCCAACCAAAGCCCTGTGAGTGGATTTGGTAGACGGAAACTGAAAGAAGCCCGTCGTATATATGTATATATATATAACGTGAGAGAGTTAGGGGTTGGGGGTTCAACCCACTAAGGGATAGTATCTATCCAGTATACTGCTGGGAGGGTACCCAATTATTGCTACACTAGTGCTATACAATATATATATATATATATATGTATGTTTGTGTATGTATTTGTGTGTCTGTGTTTGTCCCCCCAACATTGCTTGACAACCGATGCTGGTGTGTTTACGTCCCCGTAACTTAGCGGTTCGGCAAAAGAGACCAAGAACGCGGCGAGCTGGCAGAAACGTTAACACGCCAGACGAAATGCTTAGCGGTATTTCGTCTGCCTCTACGTTTTGAGTTCAAATTCCGCCGAGGTCGACTTTGCCTTTCATCCTTTTGGGGTCGATAAATTAAGTACCAGTTACGCACTGGGGTCGATGTAATCGACTTAATCCCTTTGTCTGTCCTTGTTTGTCCCGTCTATGTTTAGTCCCTTGTGGGCAATAAAGAAATAAAAGAGACCAAGAGAACAAGTACTAGGCATCCCAAAAATAAGTCTTGGGGTCGATTTGCTCGACTAAAGGTGGTGCTCCAGCATGGCGACAGTCAAATAACTGAAACAAGTAAAAGAGTATATATATATATATATATATATATATATATATATAAACAAAATCGAACACACATACACAAGGTATGTGTGTTGTTAGTTCGTGTGTTGGCTGCAGTTTTTTAGGTGTAAGAGAATATACTCTCTATGCACCTGGTGTAAAAGATACCTCAAAGTAAAGCTTAGTCAACTCACATCAGGTCCTTTCTTGGAGTGATAGACATTGTTTCGTCATTGTTTTGACTTATCAATGTCGCATACCAAACAAATCCATTGCAAGACATATGACTGACAATGATTATATGCTAAATGGTTTAAACACCATCTGCTGGAATGTCCCAACGTTTCATGCCACAGAGAAAAAAATTCAAATATCTATATGTGTGTGTGTGTGTGTGTGTGTGTGTGTGTGTGTGTATTGGTCTAAATACTCATGAATGTTTGATGATCTAAGTAACATTTTGAGAAGTCTTTTCAGCTTCGATGAATTACCATATATATATATATATACATATATATATATATATATAACACAACAGACTTCTTCAGTCTTTGTGAACCAGTTCCATTCAGAAGGTATTGGTCAAACTGTGGTATAATGTAGGATGTTAGTGAACAATATTCATGTTGTGGGACCAAACCCCTAGCCACAGGGTTCCAAAGCAAGCTTATTAACCGCACAACCATGAAATAAGGAAGGAAGGAAGGAAAAAGAAGAAAGAAAGAGATAGAAGGAGAGGCAAAGAGAGAGAGAGACAAAGAAAGAAAGAAATGGTAAAATTGTAAATGTTAAATTTGTAATTCTTGTTGATCTTTCCAGCCACTTCTGTTCCGGAAGGTTATGTAACGTTTCCTAGAGGCAATGCAGAAGAAACCTATTTGCGATACAGAGATGTCACGTCACCTATCAACCCACAAGATCATAATCTAGATAGTTCTGGAGGAAAAGGTAATTTATTTCGGTGTCGTTCTTGTTGTTGTTGTCATCATATAGGGGTTAATATATATGGAATATCTGAGGAGTAAAAACCTTCAAATTTCGTAATCTTTTTTGTTGGTGTTCATGCTTGTATGCACTAGGGGATGTAAGAGCAAAAATACAATATAGCATATCATGGGAAAATGTCATTGTCTTCATCACCATCATCATCATCATCTTTTAATGTCCATGTGTTGGTATGGCTTGAAGATTTTGACAGGATCCAATGGGTTGGAGGACTGCATCATATTCCAGTGTCTGCTTTGGCATGGTTTCTATAGCTAGATGCTTTACCTCATACTGATCACTTTAGAGAATATATTGGGTACATTTTCATGGCACCAGCACCAGTGAAGTCACCATGTCACTCACAAGACTAAAATCCCCTTCGAGTAAGTGAGACTATTGGATGGATGGATGGACGGAGAAAGTGAGAGAGGGGGTGGGGTATTTATGTTAAGTGATGAGAGGGTTAAAGCATGAAAGAGGGAGCAGGAACAGGTTTCGTGTTGTAGAGGAGACATATGGCTTCTTGCATTATACAAGAGTGGATAAGGGTAATTGGGGTGAAGCTGGAAATAGGAATAAAGATAGTTGTGACTAATTGTCAGAGTTGGCCCTGGGGACAGGGGAAAAGGGAAGGAGGAAGGGTCATTAGGTAGAGGTTGCAAGAGTATATGGGGAGCGGAAGGGATAGTTAGAGATGGAGCAGAAGTGGGAGGAGTGCGAATATATTGAATAATGCGTAGAAATTGAGAGGGGTTGAGGTGGGAATTGTTTATTTTGACCTTTACTTGTTTCCATAACCTCTCAGAATGGTGAGATTGATGCAATCAATGCCCACCCTGAGTATCTGCAGGTAAAACATGATCTCAATGCCTCAGCAGTGTGATCTCCACTAAAAGCACTCAAGGACCAGCTGGTGATGTTAAGCTGGGGGGAGGGGTGCATTAGGCCCACTGTTAAGCACTATGTTGCACAACAAATTGTTATATTGTGGAGGATAGTGTGTACAGAAGAATCAATATATAAATTCTTCAACTTCATATCTCAAAGACAAGTTTACAAGGTATTGACAACCAGCAGAAAGTTTTAAAATTATTGCAGATTTCATTATGTTTTAGACAGTACACTTAATTCTGCATCATCCAAATCCACCTTGCTGTTAGTAAGGGGAACCAGACCATCTGGTTCCAATTTCATTTGAGCTAAACCAGCATCCTATTAAAGAGAAAAATCTTTTTATTACCTTCATTTTGTCTCATGAAAATTCAGGTGAATATCAAAACCAAAGAATTCTTCAGGACTTACTTAAAAGACATCTTTATTTCATTTTTAATGATAAATGAGTCATTTAAAATATAGTAAGGAATTTCATTAGGGATTTTGGGCCCTCTATAACTTGTAATTGTCTAATGATTTTAATATATTTTAATACATTCACCCCTTAAAATTATATTACCATTAATTATGGAAAGTGGTTTTACCCAACGGCCATGTTCTGTATCAGTGTATAATGCTGGAAATTATCTTTCTTATTGACTATGAGACAATGTGACTCACAGAAAAATACCAGTTCTATGTTTTGGTGGATAATTAACATCATTACAGGAATGTTAAACGGTTAAACGGTCTCTCATGTTAATATGATTTTTATTTTTTTTATTTATGTGACCTATTAAAACCTAGCCAGGCTCATGGGCCCGGTTTCCTGGTTTCTATGGCATATGTGTTCCTCCCAGCTGGACGGGACGCCAGTCCATCGCAGCGTTACTCAAGAAACAGGAAGAAAGAGTGAGAGAAAGTTGGTGTGAAAGAGTACAACAGGGGTCGCCACCACCCCCTGCTGGAGTCCCATGGAGCTTTAGGTGTTTTCACTCAATAAACATACACACAACGCCCAGTTTGGGAATCGAAACCGTGATCCTCCGACCGCGAGTCTGCTGCCCTAACCATTGGGCCATTGCGCCCCCACCATGTTAATATGATACTGAAATCTTTTGAAATCATGTCTTTGTTTCTTGTTTCAGATTCTTGTGATAATGAAGATGAAAGTACAGTGTTTTCTCAGACTGGGGCTTTGACTATCAAAAGTAGTTCAGGCTCCAGTGGTGGTCTCGCTGCAGCTTTGCAACTTAGTCATAGTAATAGCTCAGACAGTGATGATGTTGTAAGTTCATCATTTCCCAAGAGTCTTTTACCAAAACATGAGTATGTATCCGGTAAGCTCTCAAAAGAACGAGCCCACCAAACCCTATCTCAGCCCTCTGTGATTCCAAAAGAGATGTTGGAGATGCCTAGAGATGATGCACTTGGTCTTGCACATTTAGAGATAAGTTCTTCAAACAACCAGCTAAACCGAGGTTATTCTTCTGATCCTTGCCGTTTGACTTGGGGTACAATATCTGGTGATTCAGTTCTTAACTCAAATCATGACAGGAATCTGTTTTATTTGGATACTCAATATAAAATCCAAAGTGACAGCGCCAAAAGACATTTCACTCCACATCAGACAGAAAACAATGAAATGAAATCCTTTCCAGGCAAGGAACAAATGTCACAGAATCTGGATTCTTGTATTGGTTCTCCTCTATCAATTTATCCCTCAGATTTAATAGTTGATCCATACATTAGAACATCGAACCTTGCAGGACAATATGCAAATTTCCCAGTGATTCAACCTGATAACAATACAGCAGGTCAATTTCTTATGCACAGATCTCCATCACAAAATGAATCAGATTTTCCCTCTGATAAACTTGATCAAAACCACCTACACTTTTTATCTACCAACTTAGGAGGGGTTGCTCCACCAACAAACTTTCCTGCTGTGAGTGAAAGTAATGTAGTGAGGGATTTATATTTTGGTGATAAATTAGATTCGTTTTCACAACAATGGCTGCCATCTCACAGTAGCAACAGCAACAATAATGACAGTCTCTTTACGGATGACACGCAAAATAATCCAAATTGTCCCCCTGCCACTCTACAGACTAGAAATGTCAACCCTGTAGATTCACCCAATCTACCTGTTTCAGTGACCCCATCTGATATGCCTTCAGATAAACCTCAAACCCTTGTTGAACTTTTACAACAGCTTGGACTCTTAAAATATTTGCCTGTATTTGAAGAACAAGATGTTGACCTGCAAGTTTTTCTTTCCCTCACGGACAACGACCTTAAAGAAATTGGCATTAAGTAAGTATTCTCCCTTCATGCATACTTTTATTCTTTTACTTGTTTCAGTCATTGGGCTGTGGTCATGCTGGAGCACCACCTTGGAGTGTTTAGTCTATCAAATCCGCCTCTGTTTTTTTATTCCTCCAGTAGCTGGCACTTATTCTATTACACTTTTGTTGCTAGATTGCTACATTACAGGGACATAAACAAACCAACACCAGTTGTTCAGCAATTGGGGACAAACACAAAGACATGCACATACATAACTCTTTTCTCTTTTCTCTTTTACTTGTTTCAGTCATTTGACTGTGGCCATGCTGGGGCACCGCCTTTAGTCGAGCAAATCGACCCCAGGACTTATTCTTTGTAAGCCTAGGACTTATTCTTTGTAAGCCTAGTACTTATTCTATCGGTCTCTTTTTGCCAAGCCGCTAAGTTACAGGGATGTAAACACACACACACACACACACACATATATATATATATATATATATATATATATATATATATATACATATATACGACGGGCTTCTTTCAGTTTCTGTCTACTAAATCCCCTCACAAGGCTTTGGTCGGCTCAAGGCTATAGTAGAAGACGCTTGCCCAAGGTGTCACACAGTGGGACTGAACTCGGAACCATGTGGTTGGTAAGCAAGCTACTTACCACACAGCCACTCCTGCGCCTACATTATGTGTGTGTGTATTTGTGTATATGTGTGTGCTTGTGTATGAATGCATTCGTACTGCAAAGAATTTAGTGTGGCACTCTACTGCTTCTACATTTTCACACATATGCACGCATGCACTCTTATAAATATTTTTCAGATTGTCTTTATTATTCAATTTTTTACTTCTTTGTTATATAAAGGTTGTTTGGTCCTCGGAGGAAAATGGCCAGTGCTATTGCACGTTGGCATAGTAATGTGCGAACACCCTGTGATGGGTTGGAACGGGCTTATGCAGATCGTCTTGAAGCAGAAATGCAGGAAATGGCTATTCAACTTCATCAAGTAAGAAACAGCTCAATCTCTTTTCCTTTTCTTTTTTTTTATAAGGGAGACAACTGTTGAAGATAGGAAAGGTAGACTATTGGTCTATTGGCCAGAACGAAGTGTGTCTTTGAGGTCAGAATTTCCATTTTTGAACTTGGCATACCAACCATGAGCGATTGTTTCAACTATAGCACCCTGTCCATACACAGCACAAATGTCGTGAGCAGCTTTTGCGGCCTTAGAACCTTGATTAAAAGCAAAAAGAAGGAGGTGTTGAAAATGCTTGTTTTTCTTAACTTGACATTCCATTTTAATTATCTGAAAATAAACAAAAATGAACTAAAATTAATTAGAAAAATAAACAAAATAGATTCCAAAATGATTCAAAAATAGAATTTTCAAAAGAAATAGATTCCAAAATTTAAAACCACAATATATTCCAAAATTTAAAAAAACAGCAGGAACTTAGTTGCCAACCCAATAGATGGTGAATATCCTAAGGAATAATCATTTAAAGATGTTTTTGTTACATGTTGTTATTGTTTTTGTTGAATAAAATTTGTTGAAAAAAAGCTGCAATAATCATGCACCAACCCAATATATATATATATATATATATATGTGTGTGTGTGTAACAGTGAAGATTAGTTGTGTAACAGTAATATGGGATGTTGGCGTTGTAATCAGTTTGTAAAGATTGGTTCTTCATTGATTGCCATTATGTTAAGATGAAAGAACAGTGATTGAAGTTGTGAAGAAAATATTTATTTACCGTTACATTGAATACACCTTGCCTTGATGGGCAGGTGATAAAATCCTAGAGCATGCAAAGTAAAGTTAGATGTGGTAGATTTTCCTTGTATAGTTTTGTGTACATATTTTCTTAGCAGGAATCCACAGATAGAGAACAGAATTAGAGCTAGTGAAAGTTGTAAGGTCATGGGAAGTTGTCTCATAGTTGCTGACAGTAAATTTCGCTTCTCCCTCTGACCACTGTCTTTAGTAGCTACCTTGCTTGTGATCATGATTCTAGTGTTCCACTCCCTAACTGATGGTAGCTGTCTCTGACAGAAGTTGTCATTCATTAACTAACTGATTGAGTTGTCACGAGCCGACTAACTGAGTTGTCACCAAGTGACTAACTGATTTTTGCTTGGGGGTTCTTGTTTTTATAACTATCCAGGAGGACAGACATATCGTTGAGAACAATGGATTTAGTTGGTGGTACTTCTTATCTTAATTCTAGCTTTTGGTGGTCTAGGAGAGATTAGAATGGTCAAGTGATGAAGACATTATTTCAGCCTAGCTAAGGCAATCTGGCAAATGTAAAACTGCTGTCACAGAAAAACCATTGTTCCACTGTGAGAAAAGTTCTATTGAACTGTTACTTGAAATTTGGCTATGGTGGATCGAATCCACTTCATGCCTGCATGATTCTCTACATATATATATATATATACGGAATAATTACTATGAAGCTGTGTGTAGAATATATTGTACAAAGGATCTTGGGTAAGGCCAGAACAATGCGAAGTAAATGCAAGGTAAATCACAAGACAATGAATATATGAAGTCTACATTAATTCATATATTCGATTTGCCTTGCATTTACTTCGCATTGTTCTGACCTTACCCTAGATCCTTTATACAATATATATATATATATATATATATATATATATATATATATATATATATATATATATATATATTTATATATATATATATATATACATATATATATATATATATATATATATATACATATATATATATATATATGTACATATATATATATATATATATATATATATATATATATACATATATATATATATATATTTATAAACATAATTAAGGGATCAGCAAGCATTTGCTTCACCATATACCGAAGTTCAGAAATAGCAGCTAAAAAAGCTGAGACTCCAACAGATAGCATTACTTGTAACACACAAAGGCAAAAACAAGAAGAAAAAAAACAATGAAAACTAACCATTTAAAGTTAATCATAGACGCGTTTCTGGATTATGAATGATAAAATTCAATTTCCGTCATCGGTATGATATTCCAGTAGTACATTCGACTATGCTAGCAAACCGCGCAAGTATGAACGAGTGAACATCATGCCTCGACACAATCTGAAAGCATAACCGAACTTACCCTTTTAATTTGTAATAATTATTCACTCCCTGATAGTAAACGCAAAGCTTCTGCGGTATTGTTTGTAACGCACATGGTAATTTCTTGAGGAGGAAGTAGTGGAATGACTGGCCGAGGTAAGTTCGGTTATGCTTTCAGATTGTGTCGAGGCATGATGTTCACTCGTTCATACTTGCGCGGTTTGCTAGCATAGTCGAATGTACTACTGGAATATCATACCGATGACGGAAATTGAATTTTATCATTCATAATCCAGAAATGCGTCTATGATTAACTTTAAATGGTTAGTTTTCATTGTTTTTTCTTCTTGTTTTTGCCTTTGTGAGTTACAAGTAATGCTATCTGTTGGAGTCTCAGCTTTTTTAGCTGCTATTTCTGAACTTTGGTATATGGTGAAGCAAATGTATGGGAACTTTTAAATAAGTTCTCCACCGATAATGGTGCTTACATACCGAAGGGCTTGGTAAAAATTATTAATTGTTGATTTATTAATAAATTAATAAATTGATAAATCTTTACCCTTTTAATTTGTAATAATTATATATATATATATATATATATATATATATATGTATATATATATATATATAGTAGAATAAGAAATAGAAAGCCCTTGCTATAGTATTATTTATTTGGAAAAGTGAATAGAAATGGCTTTTCTGACAATTTTTCCACTTAAATAATTAGATGTTTATAAGTTTATAAACATCTGATTATTGAAGTGGAAAAACCCATTTCTATTAATTTTTTTCACACACACACACACACACACATATATATATATCCCTTTAGCAATTTAAACCAGCCGTGTCAAGCCCATATATATTCTACATGCTTTATGTTCTAATGGACCAAATTCATCTTCTGACCGCAGTTATGCAATGTCTTTCTAAAAATATACTGACGTCATTGAAATCTAGAAAAGGGAGATAATGCATGATTAATTCAAATCAATTTGAATTAATAAGCATTATTTTTTACAAAATAATCTAAATGCTCAAGGGTTATTCTTTTATTCTTTTACATGTGGCCATTAATTTTCTTTTGATTTTTCTTTTGCCAGGCTAATTCTCAGGTAAAACTACTCGAAGCTGAAATACTTCAGGAACAGAAGTTACGTTCTGTGACTGAGGGCTGCTTTATGGAAGAACGAGCTCTTCGTCAGCGTGAGAGATGTCGAATGGAGGAAATATGCTGTCAGTGTCAACAATTACAAGAAGCATTTGAACAACTCAGGTAATGAAATTCATCATCATCATCATCATCATCATCATCCTCATGTAATGTTCATTTTCCATCCTGCAATGGGTTGGACAATTTAACAGGAGCTGACTAACCAGAGAGCTACACCAGGCCCTGTTGTCTGCTTTGGTATGGTTTCTATGGCTGGATACCCCTCCAAATAGCAATTAATTTCCAGAGTGTACTGGGAGTTTTTTGTGGCCCCAGCACAGGTGCTTTTTACATGACACGTTATGTGTATGTGTGTGTGTGTGTGTGTGTGTGTTTGAAAGCACATGGTTCAGTGTCAAGCTCACAATCATAAGGTAGTGAGTTCGACTCCGGGACCAGGACACTTTACTTTACATTGCTCCAATTCACTCCAACTGACTTGCGACATGATGGGTGCCAAGTTGTATCGGCCTTTGTCTTTCCCTTGGATAACATCAGTGGTGTGGAGAGGTGAGGCTGGTATACATGGGCAACTGCTGGTCTTCCATAAACCACCTTGCCCGGACTTGTGCCTCAGAGGGGAAATTTCTAGGTGCAATCCCATGGTCATTAATGACCGAAAGAAGTCTTTACTCATTTTTACCCTTTTATATGTGTGTATGCATGTGTATGTGTGGATTGTGTATCTATGTTTGTCTCCCCCCACCATCACTTGACAACCGATGTTGGTGTGTTTACATCCCCTTAACTTAGCGGTTCGGCAAAAGAGTAAAGAACAAGTCCTGGGGTCGATTTGTTCAACTAAAGGTGGTGCTCCAGCATGGTTGCAGTCAGATGACTGAAACAAATAATAGTATATACACATAGAGAGAGAGAGAGAGAGAGAGAGAGAGAGAGACAGACAGACAGATGTGTGTGTGGCTGTGTGGTTAAAAAGCTTGCTTCCCAACCGTTTGACTTCAGAATCAGTCCTACTGTGCAGCACCTTGGGCGAGTATCTTGTGTTATAGCTCTTCTGAATTGATTTTGTTGATGGAAACTAAAAGAAGCCTGTTGTGTGCGAGTGTGTGTGTCTACCTTTTTTTTGTCATTAAGTGATGGTTGTAAATGAACATCACAGTTATACAAGTCGTGTTGTGTATACCATAATATGAACTCTAATCACTTATAGATTTATTATTTCACTAAAATGATCTTTATTTTGTTTTGTTGTAGATATTATCGGTCTGAACTGCATGAGAAATTGTTGAATCTTATCTCAGGTGATGTGAAGAAAGAACCATGTGGGAGAGAAACTATTCCTCTGGATTCTTCCTTTCTCAAAGAACTGGATGTTGTGAAGAAAATGGATATTTGCTCGAATGAGCTTAAACAGAAAATGGACTTCATCAGTAGCGCATTAAACGATCTTTTATTGCAGGAAAATATTTCACCTGCATTTGTACCGACCGCATTTTCTTAGCAACAACAACATCAGAAGCATTTCTGTAAAATTTCAATGTCTGTCACCAAACATTTTCCATTTCTGACATTTGTCCTCAAAGCACATACCAAAGAAATTTCAACATTGTTGTTTGATCTGGTCGAGTTCGTCTCAACAAACTCCTTCAATAGGGACCATATGTTTTTGTTTTGTTTTGTTGGATTTTTTAAACTTCTAAATCTTAGGAATACATGCCTTACAATTAAAACAAGATAGCTATAATTAGAAATGTAAATCTAATTCTTCGTTTGGCCAGAGAGTTCCGTATTTGTATTTACGCAAACAGAATTGACCAGGGCTATCCAACAACAACAATAATTACAAACCAAAGAAACAAGTGGGAGATGGGGGGGCGGTCTACAGAATTAGTATGAAAGGGGATATGGATGCTAGAAGTAGTAGCCACATTGTCCTCATGTCAGACACTAAATACCATCTTAAAAAGGAAGAACACTTACTCAGGATTATGTTGCTTTGGAACCATTACAAGATGGACAAGGTATGGATACCTTTTATCATGTGTCTGAACCGTCAAGGTTTACAAGTTTACCTGGGATTTAATGACAACAGAAATAACTTTGTGATGTGTGGTGTAGTCTGACCACTGTGCCTTGTATTAAACTACTGTCCTTCACATCATACTCATCTTTATCATCATCATCATCATCATCATCATCATTATCGTTATCTTCATTGTCGTATGTATAAACTTTTATGATAAGTTGTCGTAATAATTTGTTTTACCAGACTATCTCTTACTTTTTCATTTGCAAAATATTTTCATTGGTTCCATTCCAAGCATTCTTAGCTGTCCCATTCCTAAATATGTATATTTTGCCAAGCTGGATTTGAAACTAGAATCTTTATCTCTAAACAAAATTTTTAAACAAAGAGTCTTTAAACCCAATCCCCTAGGTAACAATATATTTAAATTCAATTTTCTTCTCTTATAGCAGCCTTACTGGGTTAATACCTGCATTACTCTTACTGGTTGGCCTATCATGAAGTATTACAATATGCACAGTTTCTTTGATTATATTTGGAGTTTCTACTGCTGTTCTTTATCTAATAAGCCAGAGAAGAGCCCCTTTGTTGACTGGTATCCTGAGAAGGGCCACTCAGTTGACTGGTATCTTAAGAAGGGCTACTCAGTCGATTGGTATCTTGAGAAGGGCCACTTGGTTGACTGGTGTCCTGAGAAGGGCCACTTGGTTGACTGGTGTCCTGAGAAGGGCCACTTGGTTGACTGGTATCGTGAGAAGGGCCACTCGGTTGACTGGTATCTAAACAAGGGCCATTCAGTTGATTGGTATCGTGAGAAGGGCCACTCGGTTGACTGGTATCCTGAGAAGGGTTACTTGGTTGACTGGTATCTTGAGAAGGGTCACTCGGTGGTACCTTGAGAAGGGCCACTCGGTTGACTGGTATCCTGAGAATGACCATTTGGTTGACTGGCATTCTATAACTAACAGACTCAGTCTATCTTCTGGACCCCAAGCATGCTGTTACTTGTTTTGTTTTGTTTTTTCTATTACTGCTGTAATAGCCTCTGCCCCAGAGACTTGGCTAGTTTCATACTTCCACCCCTCAGGTACTCCCAATCCACATGTCGCACTTGCTTCTCCTTACCCTTGGTGCATCAAAGCTTCCCCCCACCTTTCCCCTGCACAAACTACTATGCCAACTCCTTCTTTCTCAGAACATAGGCCCTCTAGAATCTCATCCCTGCTCATGTCTTTCTTACAGGTGTTGACATACAATTTAAATGGATCTGTCTCACCAGTTTTAGAGAACCTGCAAAAGTTTTGGGCTCTGTTCCTTCCTCCAGGATACAGCAAGTTTGATTCCAGTTTAGTGCTGCCATTACCAAAGATCATCCTGTGGCTTAGTGGATTAAGATATTAATAATCTTTGTATGGATATAAAACTGCTACAATTACATCCAGTCTGAGACAATGTACATAATCAGGAGTGCAGCAATTGACAATGATTGATTATTGAACCAACAGAAATACAAAAGTTGAAGTTGATAGTTCAGTGGCGAGCTGGCAGAGACGTTAGCATGCCGAGCGAAATGCTTAGTGGTGTCTCATCCATCTTTACACTCTGAGTTCAAATTCCGCCATGGTCGACTTTTCTTTTCATCCTTTCAAGGCCGATAAATTAAGTACCAGTGAAACACTGGGGTTGATGTAATCAACTAGTCTCTTCCCGCCAAAAATTTCAAGCCTTGTGCCTTTAGTAGAAAGGGTTATTATCATTATTACTACCAAAGGTGGCGAGCTGGCAGAATCATTAGCATGCCAGGCGAAATGCTCAGCAGTATTTTGCCTATCTTTACGTTCTGAGTTCAAATTCCACTGAGGTCAACTTTTCCTTTCATCCTTTCGGGCTTGATAAATTAAGTACCAGGAGTCGATGTAATTGACTAGTCCCCTCCTGCAAAAATTTTTGGCCTTGTGCCTTTAGTAGAAAGATTATTATTATTATTACCAACACTACCAAAATGTTATCAACACAGCTTCATTTTTGTCTTTTAAACATTAATTTGTTTTTTAGCTGCCAGGATTAAGATTTAAAAAGACAGGTTATATTTATGAAGGAGTATCATCATCATCATCATCGTTTAACATCTGCTTTCCATGCTAGCATGGGTTGGACGATTTGACTGAGGACTGGTGAAACCAGATGGCTACACCAGGCTCCAATCTGATTTGGTAGAGTTTCTACAGCTGGATGCCCTTCCTAACGCCAACCACTCCGAGAGTGTAGTGGGTGCTTATACGTGCCCCCTGCATGAAGGCCAGTCAGGTGGTACTGGCAACGGCCACGCTCAAAATGGTGCATTTTACGTGCCACCTGCACAGAAGCCAGTTCGGCGGCACTGGCAACGATCTCGCTCGAATGTCTTTACATGTGCCATCCGGCATAAGTGCATATATGTGCAAATACACACACACACACACACACACTACATGATGACTAGTGAATATTCTTGTCGCCATTTAATCTGTAAGTATATCCAAAAGAATTCAGTAATGAAAACAACACAAACGAGCTAAAGTACTAAGTAATTAATCTACACAGGTTTATGGCCTTTCATTAGACAGAATAGCTGAATGCTATTTCTTGTATTCTTATTAGGTTAATTTAGAAATTCATTTAATTATTTTGATAAATTTTTGTTGAGACTTGGAAATAAGATACTTTGATGAAAATTGCAGATGCTATCATGTTGATTATGGTCTTCAAATTTCATAAACACGTACAAAGAACTCATTTGCAGAATGGCCATTAACTGCATAAATCTTGCACATCTGTATTCCTCAGTCTAAGATAGTCTGGAAACATAATGGACATTGTTGTTCTTTACAGTCTATGAATGATATTTAGGTATATTTAACTCTTATCTTCCTGTAAGATACTCAAGCAGCACATGAGTCTGTAGCAGTGAACCAGTTATGAAACGCATGAGATCATAAGAATCAAGCTAAATTTGTTTACCACATGAGTGGCTGTGTGGTAAGTAGCTTGCTTACCAGCCACATGGTTCTGGGTTCATTCCCACTGCGTGGCACCTTGGGCAAGTGTCTTCTACTATAGTCTTGGGCCGACCAAAGCCTTGTCAGTGGATTTGGTAGACGGAAAACTGAAAGAAGCCTGTCGTATATATGTATATATATATATATATGTTTGTGTGTCTGTGTTTGTCCCCCCAACATCACTTGACAACCGATGCTGGTGTGTTTACGTCCTCGTAACTTAGCAGTTCAGCAATAGAGACTGATAGAATAAGTACTAGGCTTATAAAGAGTAAGTCCTGGGGTCGATTTGCTCGACTAAAGGTGGTGCTCCAGCATGGCCGCAGTCAAATGACTGAAACAGGTAAAAGAGTAAAAGAGTGTATGATATTCTCCTACCACCACCATCACCACCAATTTCTAAGCTTACACTGAAGTCTGTAAAACAAATGCTCAACAAGACAGTACAAGTTTTCTGCTCTATCGTGACTAATGAAGCTCTGACAAAAGTGTGACTATTGAAATGTTGATTTCAGACCATTCTCATAAATGAGCAAATAAATGAATGCATGTCACATTCTTCCTGATACTATAGGCTAATGCATTCTTTTATTCAATATTGCACACCAAGTATCAGATGTCACTTTTGCAACAGATGTTTTCTCTTGAAATTAAAACATTGCAAGTTGTAAATTGTGGGTGTATAACTAACACTATTTTCGTTTATCTCGTATTTGAGATAAACCATATGGTCTTGTGTTCAGTCCCACAGTGCTGCACCCTGGGCAAAATGTCTTCTACTAGAGCTGCAAGCCAACTAAAATCTTGTGAGTGGATTTGGTAGACAGAAACTGAAAGAAGCCCATCATTTGTATGCATGTGTGTGTTTGTATGTGTATATATGTGTATGTATGTCTTTGTTTGCTCATCCCAGTGCTTGACAACCGGTGCTGGTTTGTTTACATCCCTATAAATTAGTGACTGCAAAAGAGGTCAATAAAATAAGTACTATAGTTTAAAGAAAAATAAGTACAGAGTCAATTTATCTAACTAAGACTTTTCAAGGCAGTGCCCCAGCATGGCCGCAGTCTAAAGACTGAAAGAAGTAAAGAATAAAAGATAATATAATATATATATATATATATATATATATATATATATATATATATATATATATATATATATATATATATATATATATATAAAGAAGAAGAAGAAGAAGAAGAAGAAGAAGAAATGCGGAGAGGAGGTTCTGTTAAGTTCCTCACAGGCAAAGAACACAAGTACAGGATTTTCTGGGCAGGGAACACAGACAGGGTTGGGGGCGTGGGTATACTTCTTGCGGAGAAATGGGTGGATAAGGTAGTCAGAGTATGTGATAGAATACTTAAGATTAGATTAGTCCTTCATCATGAGTTAGCAACCATTATCTCGGCCTATGCCCCTCAGCCGGGGCTACCCGATGGACAGAAAGACCGATTTTATGATACTCTCTTGCTGACTACCTTGTTGACGAATGACAGGGACCTCTTTGTGGCTGGTGATTTCAATGGATATGTTTGACAACATTCAGGGGGCGTACATGGAGGCTACGGTTTTGGTTCCCCCAATGAGGAGGGAACCAGGCTGCTGGAGTTCTGCAATGCAAATGACCTCATGGTTTGTAATACTAACTTCAGGAAACTTGCCAGTCACCAGTTCACCTACCATTCCGGCAGGCACACTAGCGAAATCGACTATATCCTCGCCAGAAAAAAGGAAAGATGGCTGCTTATAAATGCCAAAACCTTCCCAGGCGAAGAATGTACCCCACAACATAGATTAGTAGTTAGTGACTTCAGGATCAGGGCTAAGTGGTTGCCCAGAAGACGACCAGCATGGAAGAGAAGGGTCTGGAAGCTTAAAGAGCCTGCGAATGGACAGAGATTTAGAGACTTATTACTCAAAGCCTTTGACGAAATAGAAGGGGATATAGCTTTACACGATGTAGAAGACAACTGGAGGTTCCTACGGGACAAACTGCTGAGGGCCACTGAGCAGATCTATGGATAGTGCAAAGTCCCCTCTCGACCCAAAATAACGTGGTGGTGGAACAATGTTGTTGACACGACTATTAGACAAAAGAAACAGGCTTGGAAGGACTGGAAGAACGGTGGTAGGAGGGAATTGTATCAGACTGCTAGAAGACAGGTTTATTTAGCCAGAGGGGAAGCAGATAAGAAAAAAATTGCCGTGAGGACCAAAGACGAGGTATTTCGTGTTGCAGCACGGAATTGAGGTATTTCGTGCAGCACGGAATTTTGTCAGTGAACAGGTCGCAGTCTCAAAGCGACGAAAATATTTTGGTAAATTAAATTTAAATGCTGAAGAGAATCTAACGGTTTTTGTGTGTGTTTTAAATGGCTTATAAACACCTTCCACGCTGCAATTGTTTTTATTATATATTTTGTTTCCGGTATAATATTACTAAGAAATATTACCTGTCCCTGGCACATTGGAGAGGAAAAAAACTGCCGGTACGCCACTTCAGATAGTTTGAGAAGCACTGCTGTAGTTAACGCAGCATTATAGAGGCTTAGCTCTTATTTTTAGCAATATAGGTGTTTCCTAACACCCTAATATATGTAGTGAAACTAACACCTCGATCGCCATTACATACGAAACTACCTATCGCCATTAGATACAAAACTATTATCGCCATTACATACAATCTTCTCATTTAAATATAAACAAGCGCGAGCGTAGCGGAAAACACCAACCTTGTCATCACGTGACTGATTAATATTCGAAGCGGCAACTTCTTCGAACCGTTCCCGCCAGAACGCAAACTGACCAATCACAGCCCTTAATAAGGTCACGTGATAGTGTTTTTCTACTACCGTCTTGGAGCCCCCTTAACGCTTTAAATAGAGCAACTCATACCCAGCAAATTGGTCTCGGTTCAGTTCTCTTTGAGATTTGTTCCGTGTACCACACGACAGCAGCAGCAACAATCAGCCAGCGACCACTTCAACAGCTTCGTCCAAAGATGACCACCAACGACACCGCCACATTCAGCAACACGAGTCTACGACTACTAACCAGCATCATCGTCATGACCAACACGATTCTACGATTACTACTAACCAGCATCAATCACCACCAGCGTCAACAAGACTTACTATGTACACCAAACTAAACCACCACGGCACATCTCTCTCTTCGATTCTGTTAGGTGACTCAGCTTCACCACGATAATAAACAGACAAGAGATTTCAGCCAGCGACGAACGACGAACATCTGTATAACAAGAATCACGGCCCGGCATGGAAGCCACCACATCACAACTAGTGATCAGCACTGCCACACACAGCCTCAACTCCCTTCACATACAGACTCTTCCAATTGTGTACTCAAGAACTGGTATAAATGCTCACGTGTTACTGACTCTTTCTATCTGCTGTAATATCTCACATACATACTTTTCTTTGTACGACGGCCTGTCTTTGATTATGTTCTTATATGTCGCATTCACACTCTCACATACACATACATCTTTAACGCCATAATAAATATCTCTGTTATTCATCTTATACGGTTGTGGTCTTTCATTACTGGTCATCTATGTTATCGTAGCATAACATATTATATGTATATCATCATTTGATATATTATTTTGTGTTCGACCGTGCGACGCGTTTAAATAAAAGGAGTCCTCTATTTTTCCATTCGTCACCATTTCTCCTTTTTGAGTTCGCACGGTCGTCCTTACATATATATATACACACATACACACATATACACCTGTATGTGTGTGTGTGTGAACTTATTAGAAAACTCTTTTTCATTGTCCTCAAATTGAGCACTACAGAGCTGTATCTTCGATCTTTTTCTCTCTATAGAGATCGATACCGATCATTAAGAAACATGTTACAGTGTGACATATTCTCAAGAAAAACAATCTCACTGACACAACTAAATATCGATCTATCGATCTATCGTTCTTATAACATTCAATCTTAAAGTGATGGTAACAGGTTTTACTTTCTCCAACTCTTCGAGACCGTCTCCCAACTATGCGTGAACACCGGTATCACTTCCATAATGCTGAATATACGGAAAACTTGGCCCCTTATATCACTCACCAAAAGTTTCTCATCTTTGAGAAGTTCGGTGAAATATCATTGCACTTTACATCGGCAAAACTTTTGACTGTGTCTGGTTAAGCCTCCGAAAACCTCTAAGTTAAACCTATGAACTCCATCCCTCTCTTATCACATAGTTAGAAGGTTTGTGTCAAATTATGCAATGCACTGGTGGGTCTTTGCTATATACTCAACACTAGAGTACCACAATGTTTCAATATGTCATCAACACTCAGGCCCCTCACCAGACTTTGGCCCCTCACCAGACAGGGAGATTCAGCGTGAGATACAGTGTAACAAAGCTGGTCCCTTTTAAATACAGGTACGACTCATTTTTGCCAGCTGAATGCACTGGAACAACGTGAAATAAAATGTCTTGCTCAAGGACACAACGCGCAACCGGAAATCGAACTCACAACCTTACGATCGTAAGCCGAATTGTCTAACCATGCACCTTCACTCTACACGAACCATATCATCCATTACTTCCTTTTCATGAACATTTTTGTTGGCACTCCGTCGGTTACGACGACGAGTGTTCCAGTTGATCCGATCAACGGAACAGCCTGCTTGTGAAATTAACGTGCAAGTGGCTGAGCACTCCACAGACACGTGTACCCCTAATGTAGTTCAAGGGGAGATTCAGCGTGACACAGAGTGTGACAAGGCTGGCCCTTTTGAAATACAAGTACAACAGAAACAGGAAGTAAGAGTGAGAGAAAGTTGTGGTGAAAGAGTACAGCAGGGTTCGCCACCATCTCCTGCCGGAGCCTTGTGAAACTTTAGGTGTTTTCGCTCAATAAACACTCACAACGCCCGGTCTGGGAATCGAAACCGCGATCCTACTACCGCGAGTCCGCTGCCCTAACCACTGGGCCAATGCGCCTCCACAGTAAACAGCAATACTACATATGGTAATATTTAGCCAAACATCTGTAATGCCAGCTTTTGATAGGCGTGGCAACCTAAAGGAAAAGTTTAATTTTCGCACCTAAAATTGCCGCTAGAACATTTGAGAACTTTGTGGAGAAAGCATACTAAAAAAAAAAATACCAGATTCGTCTATCTCTGAGATGAGGGGGCACACTTGGCTTATTGCAACTGGAAGCTACGTATATGTTCAGTCTCTCATTTGATAAGGCAATTTTCAACCCACAATTTCTTCGCTGGAGAATTATTCCTACCACAACAAATTATGTTTCACTCTTTCTTTAACAATTACTCTTTGTTTCAAACATATGTATTTAACGATTGTAAACATTGTAAAGCAAAATGTTAAATGTTATCAATAAAACATGATTGAAGATAATTTCTCTTTTACTTCACCCGCCTTCTTCAAAAATCTAACCAGATCTGATAGCTTATAAAGTTCATGGCCGTTGCTTCTCCTCTGAACTAATACATACGAAAATGATGCCAGAAACTCATGGTGAGTCTACTGGTCTGAACAAAAAATAGTAACAATGAATGCGATTTTAGATAGCTGTTCGACAAACATAAGGATTAAATATTATACAATCGGACCAGAGCATCGGGGAAAATGTTTTGCGGTATTTCCTTGGTTCTTTTATTTTCTGAGTTCAAATCCCGTCGAGGTCAACTTTGTCTTTCAGTTCTCCAGGATTGATAAAGTACCAATCGAGTACAGGGGTCGATGGTATTAACTAACCAGCCTTCTCTCTTATAACTGATGGCTTTGTGCCTAAATCACAGGCCATTGTGTAGAAGGGTGTGGGATGTTTCGGCACAGCTGTTTTGGTGTCACTGATTCGATGCTGACTTATTTGACAAACTATTTTATTGTCATGTGCTTTTCCTCCCTTCCTGCCTCTTTCTCTCTCTCTCTCTCTCTCTCTCTCTCTCTCTCTCTCTCTCTCTCTCTCTCTCTCTCTCTCTCTCTCTGCGTGTATGTGTGTAAGCATCTATTTATGTTTCTATGTATTTGTAATGTCTCTCTCTTTCTCACACGTTATTTGCATGTGTATATTTCTGTGTGCACGCGTGCGCGCGTGTGTTCCTGCTTGCTTTTACCTCCAGCGCCAAAACAGGGCTCAATCTCCAGTCAGCCGTGCCAAATTGTAAACGCGCAAATAGCTACGCCCAAAGTCTCATTCCTTACACATTAGATACTTCTGTATTTTAATGTAACAAATGATTTATGCTGTTGAATAAAGCTTGACATTCTGTAAAGCAATAAAGTTTGATAGTCGATAGAGACAAGAATATTAGAAAGCTCTAAACATATGCTATCTCTCGTGGATTGACCGAAGAATATTCGAGGCGATTTCGATTCCTAGTGAGTGTCGTTTCGTTTCATGTACGCAACTAATGTCTTTATAAAAAGCATAAACATCACTTAAGCCCATTTATCTCTTTCATGAAACAATATACTCCATTAAATAATCATGAATACGTGTGTGTGTGTGTGTGTGTGTGTGTGTGTGTGTGTGTGTGTGTGTGTGTGTGTAGTGGATGAGATAGCTTGCTTATGTACCAATTTCTTACACGATAATGTTCAGAATGAATTTATTTCGCAAAAATTGGCTCCTAAATTAGTCAATGGAACTGAAACGACAGCAGCAGCAGCAGCAATAATAACAACAACAACAACAACAATACCAACAACAATATGAAGATCAGATGTGCTAACGATAGGTAAAAATATTGAAGATAAAAATTAACCAAAAAAAGCAGTGTTCACCTGAGAATGTTCGAAACGTGGGCTGAAGATGATGTGTGGTGTGCCAAAATGATTTGAGATGTATCACTTAATCGTATTTAGCCGTTGATAGTAGCATTGAGTGGAGGCGCAATGGCCCAGTGGTTAGGACTCGCGGTCATAGGATCGTGGTTTCGATTCCCAGACCGGGCGTTGTGAGTGTTTATTGAGCGAAAACACCTAAAAGCTCCACGAGGCTCCGGCAGGGGATGGTGGTGAACCCTGTTGTACTCTTTCACCACAACTTTCTCTCACTCTTACTTCCTGTTTCTGTTGTGCCTGTAATTCAAAGGGTCAGCTTTGTCACAGTCTGTGTCACACTGAATATCCCCGAGAACTACGTTAAGGGTACACGTGTCTGTGGAGTGCTCAGCCACTTGCACGTTAATTTCACGAGCAGGCTGTTCCGTTGATCGGATCAACTGGAACGCTCGACGTCGTAACCGACGGAGTGCCAACAACAATTTACACCCGTATATAATTATGCATGTTATTCATTAAACGTTTTCGTTACACCTTTCACTTCATTTTTCTCCCTTCCACCACCACCCTTGACTCACATCCTGTTAACAAAGAACATCACCACCACCACCCTGCCAAACACACATCATACCTAAAAAAACCCACTTGTTCTCATGTTTTCATTACAGACACACATACAGATATATATATACATATAGAAAGATCTTTAAATGTTTTAGGGCACAGCTTGGATTATAACCATATCTACAAACTATACGCACACACACATACATACATTTCATATATACATACATACATATATACATACATACATACATATATACATACATACATACATGCATACATACATAAATATTCTTTTATTCTATTACTTGTTTCAGTCATCTAACTGCGTTCATGCTGGGGCATCGCCTGAAAGTTTTTCTTTTAGTCGAAGAAATCGCCCCCAAGTCTTATTCTTTGTAAGCTTAGTACTTATTCTATCGGTGACTTTGCCGAACCGCTAAGTTACGAGGATGTAATCACGCCAACATTGGTCGTCAAGCGATGATGGGGGACAAACAGACACAAAGACACGTGCATGAATATATATACAAATACATACATATATGTACACACAAACACACACACACACACACATATATATATATATATACATACACACATAGAGGCTAAATTGTCGCATTTTATAATTTTAATTTCGCGCATGCGCACGTTTCTTTTTGATTTTGTTGACTACACAGTATAGTAGGGTCAGCTGGCACCGTCTGTGAGAAAAACAATACCATAACGCAATACACTCTGCTAGAAATTTGGAAACGACATGTTGCACTGCTTGGCATTCGCGCCGGCAGACCCAATACGAACAGATCGTGAACTCACAGAACAACCATTGGCTTACCGTGTTTCCAAAACATGAACCGAGAGTGATAAATGTCAAACATCCACTCAACATCGTGGTGTTTGGGGTGATCACTAGTGATGGCGACGTTATGCCTCCATTCATCTTCCCACATGGCCTCAGACTCAATATGGAGGTCTACATCAAGTGCCTGGAGGAGGTAATGCTGCCCTGGGTCAAGTGAGTAGCTGCTGAAAAACCTTATGTCTGGCAGCAGGACTCTGCACTATGCCACACTAGCAGGTGAACCCAGTCATGGCTGTCAGACAACTTCCGCGACCACGTCACCCCTAACACCTGGCCACCTAACTCGCTTGATTATTATGTGTGGGATACAGTTGAGCGAGAGACCAGCAAAACTCCTTGTAACACCAAAGATAAACTGAAGGCAAAGATTATGGCAGCATTCACCAACTTAAACAACGAGACTGTCCAGAAGAGTTGCAGGAAATTCTGTAGTCGTCTGGAGGCTGTGGTTGAAGCCAATGGCGGTTCTATTGAATAAATTTGCTCTTTAGTATTTCAAGATGAAATTTTGGTAAATATATCTGCTAAAATGAGATGTCAGCGTTATTTTCATTTTTGCGTAATTTAGACGACATATATATATTCATTTATGTGTGTGTGGCTTTGTTTCTCTGTTTGTCCCCCCAAAACCACCATATATATATATATATATATATTATAATGGACAAAGTTGCTTATTTATTAGGTATGTAACAGTTGCTAAATGAAAGCAATTATTAAAGGCTTGATTGTCTGGAAATTTTTTTTTTATAAATTCATGTGCCAAGAAATTTCTTGTAATTTTGATTTCTGAAGATTATTGAATATTTGGACTACAAGTTTTACACAAATTTAAATATTCGTTGAATTCACTGTGGAGTAGATTTAATAAACAATATTAATTCGTTACAGGCATGGTCGCAATCTAGCAACTGAAACAAATGAAAGATATATATACATTATGCTATATATAATAAGCGTATGTGAATATATCTATTTGTATGATTATTGCTTTAATTATAATTTCTTAAAACGTAAACTCCTTTTCATCCATGTTTGTTTGTACATGTGCATGTATGTATGTATAAATATATATATACAAATATATATATATATGTGAATATATATATAAATATATATAAATATATATATATATATGAATATATATATAAATATATATATATATATATATATATACAAATATATATATATATATATGAATATATATATATATATATATATATACATATATATAAATATATATATATATGAATATATATATATATGTAAATATGTATATATATATATAAATAAATATATATATATATAAAGAAATATATAAATATATATATGTGTATATATATATATATATATATATATATATATATATATATATATATATATATATATATATATATATATATATATATATATATATATATATATATATATATATATGCAGGTGTGTTAATGCATGTATTTGTCTCCCGAGGCGAACATCGGCATTGCATTTGATAAGAAAAACAGGAAACTGGGCAAGTTTGGTTTAATTCAGCGAAAATATGGAGAGAGGACAACGTGGCTCCCCGTGGACGTAAGTATTAAATTATTTATTGAAAGCAGATTTCGCTCGCTTCAGAGGAGCCTCAGATTAGCTGCAAAGGAAAGAAATTACTCTTTGGCGACATTGTCAGAAGCTATAGAGAAAGCGAGTCATTACACTAGCTCAAAAGAGAAGACGATTGTTGCATTATAATGGTTTCTAATATTAGCACAAGGTCAGAAAATTTGAGGGAGGGTATTAATCGGTACCATCGTTCCAGGTACTTGACCGTTACTTCAATTTATCGACCTCCGAAGGGATGAAAGACAAAACTGACTTTGGTAGGATTTGATCTCGGAACGAAAAAAGCCAGAACAAATATTGGTTTCAAATCTTGGTGCAAGACAAGCAATTTCGAGGGAGGGGTTGAGTCGATTAAATCGACCTCAATGCTTAACTGGTACTCATTTTATTGACCCCCAAAAGGATAAAAGATAAGGTCGACCTTTGCGAAATTTGAACTCGTAACGTAAGGACATATGAAATGCCGCTAAACATTTGTCAAGCGTGCTAACGATTTTGCTAGCTCACCGCCCCTAGCTTCTGATTTCAGCATAAGGCCAACATTTCTGAGGGATCGGGAATAATTGATACAATCGACCTAGTACTTGTTTTGTTCTTTATTTTATCGATCCCGTAAGAATGAAAGGCAAAGTTAACTTCAGCGGAGTTTGAACTCGGAACATAAAGAGCCTGAATAAATACCACAAAGCTATTACCACAAAACCATGACTCAGGTGGAACTAACGGACATATTGTGCAGTAAATTCGGGTTAAGATTGCTGGCCATTCCTCCAAACGTTAGGTCGGTCAATCTATGCAGCAAGACTTCTAAGCGCTATTTACCAGTTCCATCAGTGGAGGAAGAATTCAAAGCCACTAAAGTAAGAGCAGCCAGCACATTGCTTTTATTTGAAGATGAAAGTCAGACACGCCAGCAAGATCATGAAAAGTTGCGGGAAGCGAAAGCCCTGGGAAGCTGTGAAGGAAAAAAGAAACGTGCTGGAAGCACCAAGAGATTGTTCGGATAATCTGTCAAGGAAAGCAAAAACTTAGCACCAAAAGGTGGAGAAATACTAATATCAGTAAGAGAGAGCTTATAGTGTAGATGACCCAAAGAAGAGAAGATTGCTGCGTAAAAGCGGTTAGGGTTTGCCTATCAGGAACGATGGGTTCAGAAACAAACATCCATAAAAGGATAGATTTTTTTTATTTTTTTTACCAAAGTCACCCCAATTATTCAGCCGCGAAAGCACGATTCAATAGCGATATACTAATAAATAGGTCCTTCATCATTTTTTCAATTTACTAATTCATAAACTCATAAACAACCTTTCACAAAAACCTTCCATACACGCACACGTACAAGATAAAAGCTCGCCATCACTAACTGAAAGAAACCCGTCGTATATATATTTATATATATATATATCTCACACACACACACACACACACACACAGATATTGATAGATAGATAGATAGATATGTATGTATATCTACAAAGACAGATGGACGCAGTGGTGCAGCATCTCATGCACTTTTAGTTATTTTTGTACATATAAAATGTTGTAGGTATAATGTACTGTACATACAACGCGTGTATAAACATACTTATATAGCTATGTATGTTTAGGATATTTCTAAAAATAAAGCTGTGACTGTTTTAGGAATACCGCCATATGTCTTCAAACTAAAGGTTGGTATGATTATTATATGAAGCAATCTTGACCTGTGTGTGTGTGTGTGTGTGTGTGTGTGTGTGTGTGAGTGAGAGAGAGAGAGAATCTGTGAGTGAGTGAGTGAGTGAAAGTGCGCGCGCGCGAACTGTATCTATCTATTTTCCTATTTATCTTTCTTTCTCTCTATATATATTTATCTATCTATCTATCTATTTTCCCACTCTCTATCTACCTATCTACATACATATATATATACACACACACACATATATATATATATATATATATATATATATACACACGCACATATATACACATACACACACACACATATATGTATGTAAAAGGTTGAAAAGGAATACACGAGTTGATATGTATTTTATTTATATATATATATATATATATATATATATATTTGTGTATGTATGTATGTATGTATGTATATATGTAGAGAGAGAGAGAAAGAGGGGGGAGAGAATGTAGAGTGACAGAGATACAGATATGTATACATACACACATGTATATATATGCGTCCGTGTGTTTGTATGTGTGTGCGTATTTGAGTTTCTAGGCGTGTTTCAACTTTAAGCCATACGAAAACACGTAACGCTACATTTAATTTTTAAATATTATGCCTAAAAAATATTTTATTCCCATGGTATCATCAAAAACAACAATGAAATATGACTCAACTTTCGAACTGAAAATTGCTGCATTTACGATGTCTTCGAACAACAGCGTTGTAGCGAATAAGTACATAGTGAAATGAGAAGTTGATATGCGATTGAAGAGAAATAATAAAGAAGATAATAAAGAAGAACTGTAAGGAAATAATAAAGGAAATAATAAAGAAGAACTGTACTACACGAAACGACACCAGTCAATGGTCTGAAATTAGAAACTTACTGAGGAGTATAATTAATCACCACATGCAGAGAGAACAATGACGTACACATTCATTCTTAATATGTTCCAACAGATTCGAACGTGGATGTGTTAATCGCTGTTGTGTTTTGTATACAGAGAACAATTTCTGATAAGACGCTAGATTAATTGCTACAGGAAATCGTCTGGAAGTATGATCTATCATAGACATGTGAACACATTATTGGATGGGCGTTGACTTTCACGATTTCCTCTACCCTTTGTCGGGCTTTGTTTTAGTCCGGCAAGATGTCCAAAATCACCATCTTCACCAAACTAATTAGGTGGGGTTGCCGGTTTAGTCGTCGACGACCCAACCATGTAATAGGTCGTCCATGAAACTTGATGTACTAGGTTACATGTTGCCAGTAGCGACTTGATACAGTGAAGGAGTGTTTGAGACATAGCAGTGTTGATTCGGACGTGAATATGCTAATCGCAATGGCCTAGTGGTTAGGGCAGCGGACTCGCGGTCGTAGGATCGCGGTTTCGATTCCCAGACCGGGCGTTGTGAGTGTTTATTGAGCGAAAACACCTAAAGCTCCACGAGGCTCCAGCAGGGGATGGTGGCGAATCCTGCTGTACTCTTTCACCACAACTTTCTCTCACTCTTACTTCCTGTTTCTGTTGTGCCTGTAATTCAAAGGGTCAGCCTTGTCACACTGTGTCATGCTGAATGTCCCCGAGAACTACGTTAAGGGTACACGTGTCTGTGGAGTGCTCAGCCACTTGCACGTTAATTTCACGAGCAGGCTGTTCCGTTGATCGTATCCTCGACGTCGTAAGCGACGGAGTGCCAACTACAAGCTAATCGCTTTCGTATTTCGCCTTCAGAAAACACGAAATTGTCGAGTTACTGAAAAAAAAATTCACAAAATGGTTATCACCTACCCGAACGAGCGTATATAGTCTAGCACTTAAGCTGATAAAACCACATCTAACAGAAGGTAAACATTTCAAATTTTAATTGTGTTGTCTAATAAGTTGAATAATTAATAAGAGAAAGAATTATCTTCAACAATGATTATTAATAACACTAAACATTTTTAATGCACATAATGTACAATTTGTTATATGAAGATTAAGTTTGTGAATTAAGAAATAATGAATTGTCAAAAGACGAAAGCCAAAATATTTCTTAAATATATCAGAACATAATTGACGATTACTTTATAGGAAAGTGGGTTATACATCTTTAGATGTATACCTGACTTTCCTATATTAAATTAAGAATTAACGGAACGCTGAACTCCAGACTATCAACACAAACAACATTTATTCAAGGTGGAATATATACATCTTTAGCTCTTGTTTGTTGAGACGTCTTCTGTGTGTGTGAGCATGGTTGTTGGGACGTTGGTATGTAGATGTGACCGAGCCGTCTAGCGTAAGTTCGAAAGATGGAGAGAGATAGCTAAACACGTCCTTGCTCAATCGCTGGCCAGCAAGAAAGAGACAGATCAAAGCGGGAAAGCTTGGTTGTTGAATTCCAGCGTTACTACAGGGCTCCCTTGCCAGTGCGGAACGCACGATAATATAATTCTGTTGGAACGCCTGAGGCAGGATGACCACTGAAAACCACCCACAAGATGTAGCACAAACACACACAAAGAAAAATTAAAGAAATGAAATGTACACTCGTGTGATACATGCATGCAATGTACAAATTGAAGGAATGAAAGAAAAACATGCAATATGGGCAGTAAATGCCACCTAGTAAAAAACAAATGAGACAATGAGAAAACAAATCGTGATGACTACTGTCCAGGAACTGGAATCACGGAATGTGAAAGTCTGAGTGTTTGTTTTTTACTGAAAGGAAAGAAAATGTGTGAGTGCACAAGTGTGTCTGAGAAAAAACACAGAACATGTTAAAAATATCTGTAGAGACAAAAAAACCAGTTCGTATAAGAGTTACACAAGATTATATAGTATGTCCATACGCAGGAAGTTGTGGTCCGTGAGCAGAGCTGTAGTTGAGCGTCGGATGCTAGTTGTGACCGGTTACCTGGTACGGAATATTCTATAAAAGTTACACAAGGAAATTTGGAATGTTAATACGCAGGAAGTCGTGGTCAGTGAGCAGAGCTATAGTTGAGCGTCGGATGCTAGTTGAGACCTGTTACCTGGTATTAAATATCCAAATCGGCTAGCTCTGACTGTTGTGCGTGAGTGGATAAATTCCACTCCACAGTGAAGATAAAACCGAGTGTGTTTATATGGTGTGTCCCTGGTGGTGGGGTTGTTGGCGCACGACATTGTGGTAGACAGTACATTGATGGTGAAGACGTCGGCGCAGGAACTGTAATATAGCTGTGTTCTGTATGTGTGGTGGTAATGATGTCCTGTTTAAACTTGGCGACGTCGGGGGAATGCTTGTAGTTGGTAGTAGTAGTTGTCGTCACGGTGGTAATCTTGATTGAACGAAGCTGGTGGCGAAAAGGTCGCTCGGTGATGATGGTGTTTGAAGAGGTACGCTTTTACAGACGGTCGACAGACAAATCTCTGTACGACCATTGGCGAAAGCCTCGAAGAAAATTTTCTTAACCCAAGATGAAAGAACGACCGTGCGAACTCAAAAAGGAGAAATGGTGACGAATGGAAAAACAGAGGACTCCTTTTATTTAAACGTGTCACACGGTCGAACACAAAATAATATATCAAAGATGATATACAAATAATTGTTATACTACGATAACATAAATAGCCAGTAATGAGACGATAGAAAAGACAACCGTATGAAATGAATAACAAGAGATATTTAGTGTGGCATAAAAGATGTATGTGTATATGAGAGTGTGAATGCGACATATAAGAAAATAATAAAAGACAGGCCGTCTATATGTATGTGAGATATCACAGCAGATAGAAAGTCAGTACACGTGAGAGTTTTATACCAAGTTCTTGAGTACACAATTGGAAGTATCGCAGGCTGTAATTCTTGTCTGTTTATTATCGTGGTGAAGCTAAGTCACCTAACAGAATCGAAGAGAGAGATTTGACGCGGTGGTTTAGTTTGGTGTACATAGTAAGTCGTGTTGACTATGGTTGGAGATGTCGGTGGCGTTGGTGGTCATCGTTGCTTGGTAGTTCAGTCTCCATGGCCGCATTTGTTCTTTAGTCGGGTTCACCAGTTATAGGTTGGTAGTCCAGAATCCATGCTGCGTTTGTTTCTTAGTCGGGGTCACCAGTATAGTGGAAAGTGGGTATTGTAGCTCAGCGGGCTGCGTGTTTGAATCACGTCGGGGTCACCACTTTATAGGAAAGTGGGTTATACATCTTTAGATGTATACCTGACTTTCCTATATAAAATTAAGAATTAACGGAACGCTGAACTCCAGACTATCAACACAAACAACATTTATTTAAGGTGGAATATATACATCTTTAGCTCTTGTTTGTTGAGACGTCTTCTGTGTGTGTGAGCATGGTTGTTGGGACGTTGGTATGTAGATGTGAGCGAGCCGTCTAGCGTAAGTTCGAAAGATGGAGAGAGACAGCTAAACACGTCCTTGCTCAATCGCTGGCCAGCAAGAAAGAGACAGATCAAAGCGGGAAAGCTTGGTTGTTGAATTCCACGCATGCGTGAGACTACGCATGCGCACAGCGTTACTACAACAGCAAGAATAATCTCTTAGTTGAAAAGTGAAAATTATTTTACTAACCTTTTGACAGCGTAATTAAATTTCATGGTTATTTCTCTAATGATATTAATTATCCACACACACACACACACACACACACACACACACACACACACACAAAACGTAGAATGTATTTTTCCGTATCTGCAATACTTTTTCAATATCTCCAGTAGGCACGAATTTCATATCCATCACTAAAAATATTTGATTCTTGCTCTATAGAGAAATATTTGATGATATATAAAAATAAAAAAAAGAAATAGAACTTAGAAAATCTGAAAATTTGTCTTTTTTGTAAAAGGTGTCTCTGGAGGTGTCTCCTCACAGCATAAGGAAGTTTATTTTGTTTATTTCTTTTTTACAAAGCCGTTGGGTAAAATTGCTTTCAGCAGTTAACAATAATAAAACTTTGAGCGGATATATCCGTTTTCTGCCTTCAAAGTGTTAAACGTGGGTCTAAAGACAACATGGACTCCGGCTGCAATGAAAAAAATTCTCCTAAGAGAATTGAACTCAAGGGATTTTATAAGCCTGCCAAAACGTTCTATAACGTTCCATAAGATGTTTTTAAGCAGAAAAATTAGACATTTTCTGACTGTCACTGCCTATTACAAACTAACGTCACGGAGGATTAGCTGAATATTGCCAGATATAGTATTATTATTATTCATCAGTGGTAAATATATCTAAGTCAATATTGTCATATGCTGTATTTTTAGCATATAAGTTGACGTAGTGTACACATTCAAACATTAACACTATCTTTTCAAATCCTGCTGCATATCACTTGGAATTTTAGATCCTCCAAAGTTATCTGATGTATAAGCCAACTGACCTTTTCAGATGTAAATTTTGGTCTGAAAAGTTCTTCTTGTATGGTAGAAAATGCTGTATAGAATATTCTTTTCTACTCTAGGCATAAAGCCCGAAATTTTGGGGGAGGGGACCAGTCGATTAGATCGACCCAGTACGCAACTGGTACTTAATTTATCGACTCCGAAAGGATGACTTGCAAAGTCGGCCTCAGCGGAATTTGAACTCAGAACGTAAAGACGGACGAAATACCGCTAAGCATTTTGCACAGTGTGATAAAGTTTCTGCCAGCTCGCCGCCGCCTTACCGTATAAAATATTATTCGCCAACGGTTCTGGCTTTCGAATTTAAAGCATTCCTGGTTTGAATTCGAGAAAGTCTATTTTTTACAAAGCAACAGTAAACTAATGTTCTCGTGTTATTAAACGCGTGTATTTAGTATGAATATAGTGCAGAAGGCAAAAAATTGCAATGAAACTCACGGCAGATTTAGAACAGAAAATTACAAATTTTCACCGATATCTCATTAGAAAGAAGGGGCAATACATCAACGTAGAATTGGATTAAGAATATAGCTGAAATACCTTGCTTTTGCGTTTTTGTTTTTTTTTTTTGTACGCCTACCAATAAAGCTGCTGATACCAAAGGTAAAAAGTGCAGGTGATAAAGAACAAATCCAAGTTCATAGTCATATTAAGCTACCTTGCTTTCAGAACCGAATTATAACCAATGTTTATTTTTAAATGAAAAACAATGATAAATATAAAGTTCCCTTTTGGTGATTTCGTTCACGTCTGCTAGAAAGGTTGGATGGCTGAATTTGGAATACATTCATGCATTGAAATTGTGTAGAAAATGCCTCCAGGTTGTTTAAGAAGGTGAAAAAAAAACTTGTTAATTGGAGCACGTTCAGATCCCATTTAACAAACAATGTCAAGAAACATCAAAAACGAAACAATTCTATTACTGAGGAACCCCCCCCCCCCCCTGGTCAGGAGCATTAATGTCTACGCTGCATTCTTTCGATGTAAACTTAAATCTTTTAAAGACAATGTTTGTTTCGAATAATACTGTAGTGGCGCGAAATTATAGCCGCCATTGAGGAAGTACTATTCTGCGCATGCGCAGGGGACTTCACCACCGGAAGCCTCTCGAGTTGCACATGCGTAGTAAAACTCGTACTTAAGCAGTTAGTTTCAATTTCTCGGTGAGTTGAGTTCAGACCTACATGACAACACCTCGCTCCTCCACGAAGCATTTTTACACTGTTCTCTGGCAGGCATCAAGGAAGACCTTAACCTTCCATTACCAAACCACAATTTAATCAGCGGCTGCTAAGCTGAATGACAGGAATTTGTATAACCAAGTATCATCCTAAATAAACCTTTTTATTATGTTGTTAATTGTTCTGATGTCTCTTCATTTGTAATGCTGTTGAAAGGTGATAGAGAGAGACTAACGTCTCGATGACAAATATCATAACTATTGCAATACAAATGGATGGTTGATGGAGAAGGTCATCAACAAATGGCAGTTATGTATGCGGTCCAACACAAAGTATATTGTGCAATTTTGAATAAAGTCTTGAGGAGGTTTCCGTGGAAAGAAATGTTGAAATTGGAGCTTCAAATGCAAGGAATGGGTAAAAAGAGCATTCTTTTGGGAAGGAACTGTGGAAAAGAAGTATAGATTCCTAAGTAGAATTGGGAACTTTCAATAATTCAGATCTTTTGTAGATTCCTTTATACCAGAGGATGAACGTATTTACTGCAAGATTTGGAAACTTTATCATATATGGGATTATTTTTTGGCAATAACAAATATCTAATACAGAAAGCGGGAAAAAATGTTGTAATATTGCCAGCGAGATTCGAATGCTGCGACTGCTGTAATCCACAAAGCTGTACTAATGCTTACACCAAAGCGACATCACAACACTTCACGTCTAAATTACAATGCTTAACACCAACGTAGCTAAGTTTACGCATACCAGGGTCAGCGGCCTTTCAACAGGAATCTCAATATACACAGTATCAAACAATGATACATGTATATAATTTACGCGCGCGCACGCACACACACAAACACACACACACACACACACACGCGCGCACACACACACACACACACACACACACACACACACACACACACACACACACACACACACACACACACACACACACGACGTTATTAACCTTGGAAATCTCTAAAGTATTTATGATTTGTGTTTCAAAATTGCTGTATCACTTACCGAAGATTTTTATTGCCAATAAAATAACTTTCAAATGAAGTTCATTTTAAGAGTTCTACTAAATAATGCCATAAAAATGCCAATGTGTGTATATTCAATAAACTGTTACTATTTATAATTACAATGTCATTACAACTATAGTACTTGATAAACGTTATCTTTCTCTGTAGGTTAGTCACATTAAGGAATGACTTTAACAGGTCTTTGTAATGGCGAAAGATCATTCTCGTGGTCTTTTCCAGGTGGTTATTTCACTAATGAGGACATGACATGGAAATCTCACTTCCTTCGCTCTGACCATATGTTCTATCATAGCTGGTATTTCATGATTACTTCTATGCTTCCACTGTTGGCTTCTTTTAGGAAAGCATTACTGGTTTTGTAGTCTGCCCTTTTGATATTTAAGAAGGCGCAGTTTCTTTTTCTTTTGCTGGTGGAAACGTTCCAGATTTTTCACAGCCGTATGACGACATTGAAAAAGCATAAGTTTCGTTTTTGGAGTGGTTAGATGTTTGTTCTCTGTAAGTGTTCCCAAATGCTGAATGGGTAGATCTAATTCTGCGTTCCACACCATTTTACAGAAGTTCATTTATTGGACTGAACACTTTCAAAATAAGGAAAATGATCGACTTGTTCAACAGGTGTATCAGATATGGTGATATTGAAATGAGGGAGGTTGATCTTTGAAGCAGGTTGAGCGAGGACTTTGGCCTTTTCTATATTCACTGTGAGACTGTCACACATCTGCCGCCAATCTGCTAGAAACTTCAAGCAGCTCCTGACTAGAAACTTCAAGCAACTCCAAACCTGTTTCTATCTTCTTTGTCCCATCGATGTTGTGATTTTCAAGTAAAATAAGATAAAAACATTGAGGGAAAATAGCCATTATAATATAGACACAAGGCCTGAAATTTTGGTGGAGTAGATAGTCGAGTGCATTGTCCCCACTTCAAGACCCCCAAAGTACACATATATGTATTGATATGTGTGTATGTGTGTGTATATATATATGTGTGTGTGTGTAAATATATGTATTTGTGTCTGTGTGTGTGTGCGTGCGCGAGCGCGTACAAATGTATGTATATATATGTATGTATGTGCGTGCCTTTACGTTTGACATAGTTTCGTGCCTATATCCCGTAACCTTACCACTGCACTAAACATACATTGCTAAAATAGGAACCAGACCCAAAAGTAAGAACTGAGGCAGTGGGGGTGGGGATATGAACAGATAAAATTCCTTTATATTTTATACGGGTTGATTCAGAAGTCCTGGTAACATTTAAATAAGTTAAAATTTTAACTTTTTCATTTATTAGAGATTTTGTTTTTATATATATATATTTTAACACCATCTTAGCTACTTTGTTGTGTATATATTTTGGTGAAATAATCTTTCTACTTTAGGCACAACGCCCGAAATTTTGGTGGGAGCGGGGACAGTCGATTAGATTGAGCCCACTACGCAACTGGTACTCAATTTATCGACCCCGAAAGGTAAAGTCGACCTCGGCAGAATTTGAACTCAGAACATTAAGACAGACGAAATACCTATTTCTTTACTGCCCACAAGGGGCTACACACAGAGGGGACAAACAAGGACAGACAAACGGATTAAGTCGATTATATCGACCCAGTGCGTAACTGGTACTTAATTTATCGACCCCGAAAAGATGAAAGGCAAAGTCGACCTCGGCGGAATTTGAACTCAGAACGCAGTGGCAGACGAAATACCGTTAAGCATTTCGCCCGGCGTGCAAACCGTTTCTGCCAGCTCGCCGCCTTACACACATGTATATATATATAGAGAGAGAGAGAGAGAGGGAGAAAGCGAGAGAGAGAGATACAGATATGCATACAAGACATAAATACAAACATATATATAGAGTGTAGGAGAGAGCTTAGTGCAAATATGCGTTTGTTAACTATGAATGTGTGTGTGTGTATGTGTGTGTGTGTGTGTGTGTATGTGTGTGTGTGCGTGTGTGTGTGTGTTTATGTCAGTAGGTCCAGGGTAGAATGCTACCAACAGTCTGTTACAAATAATCGATGCATTGATAAATGGTTCAGCAAGTTTTTCTCATTTATACGATTGAGCAATACAATGCCTGAGCCACTATAAATATCCATGTTTTCATACAATTGCGAATATTACTACTAAGACTTCAACAGCTGTATACCCACTTTTTATTTAACAGCTTTTCGATGGAATTTTGGGGCAGTTACGTGGGGATGCTCGATCACCTAGAAATAGCAGCTAAATTACTATCAAATCACATCCCACCGCTGTATATAAAGGACGGGACACGTTACCCACAAAAGACGAGACTACTGTCTAGAATGTCATTCTCTGGAATATTTGACTCGATCGCTGTTGTCCAGGATCTAAAAGAGAACAACAACAACAACAACCGCCTACTGATCTGGTTTTATGGTTTTCTCTGATCATCTCCTCAATGAGCTTACACGATCGCGCAAATAAGATATCAGATAGTGAACTCATAGGTCGGAGATTGTTACTTTCTTATCGGTGCAGAGACGACTCAGTAACCTTGACACGTAGATGCTGCACGTAGAGCTGCAAATTGACAACATAGAGAAAGAACTATTTAATATTGTTGTTGTTGTTGTTGTTGTTGTTGTTGTTGTTGTGGCGGCGGCGGTGGTGGTGGTGGCTTAACCCATTACCTACCAGTGATCTCATAAGAGATCACTTAAAAATTACAAATTTCGTAATTATCTGTCAATATTTACACATATCTAACCTTTTTGCTATATCAACTAGGTATATTTCTCTGATATTCAAGTGAGGTTTGCTAATTTTTCACCCAATATCTCGCTTATTTCTATTTAAAATGTTATTTTGAAATGTTATTTTGATCATTCCAGCGTGTTTCTAAGGCTGTTTTATGTTAGAAATCAAAGTTTCATAAAAAAAATTCCAGTTGATAGAATTATGGGAGGTAATGGGTTAACTTTGACTGAGCAAACGGTTATTCAAACACCTACCATTAACCACAATATTCGGAAGGAATTTCCATCAAGACACCAATAATCAAAGATGAAATAACTGAAGAAATATCTAAGGCTCTTTTGAATCAATTGTGGATAAAATAAAGGACATTTCGAAAACTAAACAGCTCTAGTTTGCACCACGTTTTTCGATAATGTAATCTGTAAAAAAGAAAAAATGATAAAAGAAATAAAATAAAATAAAATGATTGGTTATCAAGTTTCCGAACTTCACGTTCAATCACTTCTGCAGTACACGTTGTCAATAGTGAAATCTATTGGTATTGATGTGTGTCACCCAATACTACCATTTTGTAGTCCGAACCATAAGCAGAAAAAGCTCTGGTGTTAAGTGAAGTTAGGTACTGCTGTCTCATTTGCTCTCTGTCTACTGACACGCTCAATTATTCAACCTAGTAATGGGTGACTGCATAAAAATTGTAAACGATTCAATGAGAATTTATGTAATTTATGTAGTTACAGGAAGGAAAAGGTGGTCAGGTGGAGGAGCTGAAAATCTTATCCAATACACGCTGGATCTATCAGTAAGATTCATGTTACGGTGTACATTGTACACTTCAGTGAATTTCGGATATTCTAACACATTTTAGAGAGAATATCAAGTCATTGGAGACGCAACATGAGGGGAAATCACTCTGTTCTACTACAGTCTTCTGATGACAAAAATGCTACAATTTTCTTCACTGATTATGAATGTTAGCGAGCTAATTGATATCCTCTTGCATTAAAGATCTTGATCAAAAGAAGCTGGATACCCACAAAAGTATGTGGCATGCGATGAAACAGCATGACATTGAGCTTCAAAGGAACGATCAGTTTGTTTGGGAGAAACCAAAATAGCGAGGAGAATTGCCACGACATTTAGAGCACTCAGTGATTAGTGAGACTGTTGGAAACAAACCGATAAGTAATGGAGAATGCTTTTGTCAATTCTCGGCGTGAAACCTTCATTCCTATCTTGGATCAGGTTCGCAGAGTTCTTACGCTACTTTTCAGTAGAAACTTGTTATATAATGAAGACTCTTTCTCATCTCGATTCTCAAAGTTACTCTTTTCTCAACGTTGAGTATTATAGCAGAGATTTATCGGCTGAACTTGGACGACGCGAAGATACAGAATCACGTATTTTGAACTCACATTTTTTTTTCTGGTTTTCCCTGACAATGGATATGTAAGAATAAATTTTTAAAAATAATTAAAAGCCGTGTTGTAAACATTATCGAACACATATACTCGTCGGTAGGAATTCAGTTCAGGTACGTGATGCTGATAAGCCACCATAATGGTGAAACATTGATGTCCATCGTTCGTGGATGGGATTTGGGGTGTGTTGAATCGCTTGTCTATGACTTTCAAGTGTTCTAACACCGAGCGCTTTGATGGAATCATCTCCACCACGCTATTTACAGCCCACCGGCGAACAAGCGGAGCTCCTACATTGAGTATGCATATTCGGTAATGTTAAAGCTTTGTATAAGTATAGAGAGCAAACATGAAAACGTGAATATCGTTTGTTATTGGATTGTAGGGAATCACTTGACGATTTCATTTTCACGAGATACATGTTGGATGAGTCAGCATAACAGAGGCTAACAAGAACATTTGAACTTGCAACCGAAAGTGTTTTAACACCCACTGCTACGATTGAGTCATCTCCACAGCTCTATTTCGCAGCCGACAGGCGAACCAGCAAAACACATACATTGAGTTCGATAATGTTAACAACACCAGCGCTGCTTCTACTTCATAGGTCTTTAAATAACTTCCTTTCGTGTAACAATAACACGGATTTATCATAATTAACTATGTACAATTTAACAACAGCTGCTCATATAATCTATCAGGATGTACATGCTAACAGGATGGTCATATTAATATTCATTTATGTCTTTACAATAATCTGAATGATGAGTGGTTGGCTGTCAAGTTGACTGAATATCAAAGAACGAATAGATTGGCGCTGGTTCAAGTCCTGCAGATGCACTGCTTTGAGTACATATTCGAAACGCTTAATTTTAAATGAGTGAACCCTCTGATATTTAATTAGTTACTTAGAGGAAGCGATGTACGAATCAATATTACAAATGGCAGCAGTACCGAGGGATTGGTGGCCGGTGTTTGTTTGGCTTACAATTCCAAGTTCAATATCGCGTATGGGGAAATACACTTGCTGTCTCATATTCATGTGCATTTCTCGACAGAAGCCCTGCTGCTGCTGCTGCTGCTGCTGCTACTGTGGCTGCTGCTGTTGTTGTTGTTGTTGTTGCTGCTGCTACTGCTGTTGTTGCCATTTTTGTCGCTGTTGATGTTTTTCTTTTTGTTGTAGTTGTTGAGTGACGCGCTGGACAGGAATATGGTCAAGAGTATTCTGGTCATGGCCATACCATCCTTCTTTCGGGCATTACATATCTAGGACTACACTATACAATGTTTCTCTCACTCTTGAAGACGATGGGGGTTTAATTACAGAAGATTTGGCTGCATTCGCGTAGATAATACTGCGAGAACCTTATTATTCAAAACGGACTATCCTAATATGATAAGACTATCCTAATATGATAAGATTATTATTCAAAACGGACTATCCTAATGTGTTAAGATTTTAACAGGATATTAAGCACTCTAAGAACACATTTGGGGTCAAAAGAAGTAATAAGTTCACTAGCAGGACTTCAACCACATAATTATCTTTTGCCAACCAGCCATCTTATCCTTTACACTACATTCTTGTTTTCTCTTCCATCTACATCAGTGGTTCTAAGCCATTTTTTTTATCAATAGACCCCTTCGATTCTAATTTTATACTCTGGTGGACCACCATGACTATTCGCTATTTAAAAAAAAAAATCCTATTATATTTTCATAAGCAAATATTTTTAGGGATTGTGTTTTAAAAATATTGTTTAAATATTTGGTGTTTTGTAGAAATATAAGCTTTTTATTGCTAATGACTTTTAACAACAAAATCCTATATGGACCCCGCAAGAATCATATGGACCCCCGGTTGAGAACAACTGGTTTTGATATTAGCAATGGTTTTTGTTTTCCTACTGCTTAACTTCATTATTCCATCGCCATTAAAGACTTCGTCAGTCGCTTAGTCTTAATAAGATACATTATTTAGGTTATTCCATTATATAAACCATAGCAAGGTGTTCCACTTAGGTTCAATGGGTGCGGTGATAAATAACAGCATGAATCAAATCATAAATTCAGTTTTGACTTCCTATTTCTGTGCTTCCAGATCTACAAGCGGGGATTTCCTTCACGAACGCTGTTTATTTGTCGTGGTATTTTCATGGAAGAATACAAAAATATTTTCTAGTTGCCTTCCTTTGGGAAATTTTTGCAAGACACTATTTTGTCGATAAGATTTGGACGAGCTCCTTACATCTACCTAGATATACGCCAAAACGTAAAGTGCCAGAACAAATATCATTTTTAGAAATAATACATTTCTGAATCTCTCAGAGAGATTTATGCAGTAGTGATACGATGAAGAGACAAGCACCTCCACCCAGCTAAGCCTGCATCCAGAGACATGTTTCTGAGTCTTTGCTCGTCATCAGTCTGGAGTAGCATGACCTGCTAGTCGAAGATGCTTGTCAAGATCTTGTAAGCATATAATAATTCTAGTGAAATACATTCACTGATTTCTAAATTAGAAACTAACAAAATTTGAAACTAGCAAAACTGTACAATGAACGGGAACATGAAACTCCGAGTAACAGTTTTTTGTTATATTTCTGCTGCTTTTAAATAAAGTATATATATATATATATATATATATATATATATATAAAGCCAAGAAAGAGAGAACAACTTTCAATGGTCAGTGTTCATATTCACTCAATATATTTCAAAGCATCGGAATACTTCACACCAAACATAGGTACACTCATAAATACATGACATAATATAAAAATGTATTAATTTATAAATATATAAATACATAAATGTACTTGCGAGGTTGTATGTCCATATATAAAAATCAATATATATATGTATATACACTCTGTTCTGTCTTGCCTGCTTGTTTTGTCTCCTCTATACGAACCCGATTTAAGATGTGAATTCAACATTAAAAAAAATTACTCTATGCTTTCGTTTACTTGATGTGAATAGATGTTAGGTGTTATTTATTTTGTGTTTATATCTTAAATCTCCCCCAGAACTCATATTACTTCAGGAACGTCTGTTTGTCATATTTCCCACATTTCTAATCCCTGTGTTTGCAAAGTTTTGTTTTCATTTGTAATTGGACAGTATTTTCGATTCCTCTGTTGGTATGTTTCTCTCCCCAAACGTCATCCTCCGTCAATCATTGAATGTTTTTTTTATTTTTCCTACTCCATTTTCAATGTAGCAAATTGCTCGCCCTGTCACTGCAGTGTCATGACTTACAATATTGTCATTCATTCATTTATTTATTATTATTATTATTATTATTATTATTATTATTATTATTATTATTATTATTATTATTATTATTCATAATTACCATACTCAGATTGGATTGTTGGAAAAGAAAAGAATCCTAACATCGGGCTACAACAAGTAGCCTTAGATGCCAAAACCCCTCCTGTTATATTACAGCAAGTAACCTTAGATGCCAAGAACCCTCTTGTCCCTAATAACACTGTTTTCTGCATCTGTACGAAACTGGGTTTTATGCCTATTTCCTCTCTCCATCTGTTCAGGTCTTTAGGGATAGCTCCCAATGCACCTATAACTACTGGGATACATTTTACCCGCACTTTCCACAGGCTCTGTAATTCAATAGCTAGGTCCTGGTACTTTGCTATTTTTTCTATACTTCTCATATTAATGTTTTCATCATTTGGGACTGTAAAGTAACTGTTGCTTTCTACTCTCTGCTCAGTCACTTTAAATATACCCTTCTCTACCCGAAGTGTTAACATCTGTTTTCTATGGCCCCTTCAGTTAGGTTAACTTTCTAAATAGCACCGTATCACTATCCTGTTTTCTTCGCTGGTCCACTTCCTCCTCTTTGCTCTATTATCTGCTGATGCTCTATTAGGATGACATCTGTGGTCAGTCTGCATCTTTACTGATCCATTGCCGAGCGAGAGGCCTTCCCTTAAAGGTCCAGCTTCATTTTCGCTGCTACAACTAGAGTTCTTCGGAAACACCTGTCTCTCATAAACTGAGGTAAGGTAACGCTCATCACCAATGTCATCACCATTAGTATTTTTTGACATCTGATCGTTTCAAACAACTTTCTATTGCATCATTTGTTGCACCTCTATACTGATAGGGTAGTCTGTGCTGCATTTTTTTTTTTTTTTTGTGCGGGAGCGGGATATATTGTATTGTATCAATAGGTTTTGTTACGGGTTTTCGTTTGAGTCTTCTGTTGTGTTAGTTTTTATGTTGTGCGTTGTTTGTGTAGCGCAGGTTGTGTTCTTCTGTCAGATATCGGCCTTCTATGGCACATGTTGTGGGTTTTGTTCATTTTGTTGGTTATTTACAGTATGAATTTATTCTTGTATGTCTTTGCAGGGGTGTTGCATAGTAATGTGTGTGTGTGTGTGTGTGTGTGTGTGTGTGAGTGTGTGTGTGTGTGTGTGTGTGTGTGTGTGTGTGTGTGTGTGTGTGTGTGTGTGTGTGTAACTCTTAAATCAACTATTTCATAGTATTTATGATTATCTGTCCGCCGCTCTTTTGCTTGGTTTTGTTATGGGTTCTGTTAATTATTATTATCATCATCATCATCATCATTATTATTATTATTATTATTATTATTATTGAGTGAGAGAGCAGTGCATGCCATCAAAGTGACACTGAGGTAAAATATACGAAGCCCAGAATACCCATCATGACTAGCTGTCTGATAAGGGTACACCAGGTACATGCATCATAGCCATATGTGCGCGACATGGTGATCTCATATCAAGCGCATGACCTCGCAGGTGGGGCCCAGTTAGAATTTTCTTCAGGTCGAGTAGCCCATCACGCTTAAAAGGTCCCTGAATAAGGTTTGTTCAAGTATGATGAGCGAAATCACTTTCAGTATCATCTTTCAATTCTGTTTCCTTTTCTTATCGAGTGCCTTCCTAACACCTGGAACAGAGAAACGCACCGTATACATTTGTAGGCCATGAAAATAATCACACCAGATTGTTAATTTACAAAGTCATGTCATTGAAAAAAAGGGAAGAAAGACAGGAAGAAAAGGGAAAAAATATAAAATATAAAAGTAAACAAAGAAAATAAATGGCAAAAAAAAAGGAAAGAAAATTCACAGCGACAATGCTCTTCTCAATACGTGTGACGTAGCAGTAAAGATAAACTCTTGCACTTCCTGCATGGATGATAATCCAGGGATCATTCTTACATAATTTTCAGTTCTTTTTCTGATCATTCCAAGTGCTCCTATAATCACTGGTATTATTATTGTTGTTGTTGTTATTATTGTATACTCGTCATTGTTCAACGTCCTATTTGTCCCTTGTATTGTATTGTCCCTATATGGCTTGTGTTCAGCCCTTGTGACCAATGAAGAAATTATTATTATTATTAAATTCAAATTACGACAAACGTAAATAAACAAACGAAGTTTGCTTTTAGAAGCGTTGAGATGTCTTAGAAAGTTAAAGAAGTGATTTTAAATTCTCAATCGCATTATTATTATTATTATTATTATTATTATTATTGTTATTATTATTATTTGCATTTCATTTTATGTTCCTGTTTAAGATGTAAATATAATATGGAAATTTCTAGTAACTGCAAGTGGCTCTTAGCAGCTGGTACTTAGCTCCGGTTTCAGGGCGACAAGTAGATGAGATAAATCTCCTTTGGAACAATGAAGTTCGTGAATTTGATCTAAGTTAGAAAGCTGTGATGAAAAGCGGACACTGTAGTATCAAGAAGGCCGATCTAACACATTAAGTAGAGGACAGGATACAAAAAAATGTACAATGATTGACACAGATAATGTTTACGAGGAAAAAAGAACACACCAACGAAGGAATCCAAAAGAGTGTTTACTTACAAGTATACTCTTCTCCACCCACGACACACTTATCTGAACACGTAAACTTCTTAGTATTTTATGTCAGAATAAACCATCATCACTTTCCTTGGGACAAAATGCTTAGCGGTAGTTCTTCCGGTTCCTTACATTCTGAGCTCAAATCCTGCCAAAGTCAATTTTGCCTTTCATCATTTTGTCAGAATTTTTGTGGTTGATAAAACAAGTAACAGTTGAATACCGGGGTCGATGTGATCGACTTCTCCCTAAAAATGTGGATTTTGTACCAAAATTTGAGACCATCGAACACTGGGGTCGATGTGATCGATTTCTCCCTAAAAATGTCGATTTTGTACCAAAATTTGAGACCATCGAACACTGAGGTTGATGTGATCGACTTCTTCCTAAAAATGTCGATTTTGTACCAAGATTTGAAACCATCGATTACTGGGGTCGATGTAATCGACTTCTCCCTAAAAATGCTTTGTACCAAAATTTGAAACCGGTGAAGGCAGCGAGCTGGTATAATCGTTATCACGCTGGACAAAATGTTTAGCTGCATTTCTTTCGTTTTTTTCGTTCTAAGGTCAACCACCGAAATCAATTTTGTCTTTCATTCTTTCGGGGTTCATAAAATAAGTAGTAGTTCAGGAACGGGATCGATGTAATCACCTAGGCACCTCTCTCAAAACTTCAGTGGTTATGCCTATAGTAGAAAGGGTTATTAGGAGTGGCGGATTGGCAGATTCGTTGTTGCATTTCTACCTGCTCTTTTCGTTCTGAGTTCAAATTCCGCCGAGATCGATTTTGTCTTTCAAATAAGTACCAGTCTTTCCAAATAAGTACCAGTTGAGCACTTGGGTCAATGTAAGACTGCTCTCTTCCTGGTACACATAGTGAAAAAAAATTATAAAGGCGACGAGCTGGTAGAATTGTCAGTACTCCTAGAAAATGCTTAACGGCATTCCGCCCGTCTTTACGTTTTACGTTCAAATTCCGCCGAGGTTGACTTTGCCTTTCATCCTTTCGGGGTCGATAAAATAAGTACCAGTTTAACATGGGGTTGAAGTAGTCCACTAGCCCCTCCCACCATAATTTCATGCTTTGTGCCTATAGTAGAAAGGATTATTATTATTATTATTATTATTGTTATTTGGCAGAATCGTCGGAGCGTCGGAAAAATGCTTTGCTGTATTTCTTATTTCTCTATTGCCCACAAGGGGCTAAACACAGAGGGGATAAACAAGGAGAGACAAGCGGATTAAGTCGATTGTATCGACCCTAGTGCGTAACTGGTACTTAATTTATCGACCCCGAAAGGATGAAAGGCAAAGTCGACCTCGGCGGAATTTGAACTCAAAACGTAGAGGCAGACGAAATACCGCTAAGCATTTCGCCCGGCTCGCTAACGTTTCTGCCAGCTCGCTTTGCTGTATTTCTTTTGACTCTTTACGTTCTGAGATCAGAGTCCATCAAGGTCAATTTCCCTTTTATTATTCCGGGGTCAATAGAACATAGTATCATACAATTACCCCTGGGTTGATGGTGTTGACTATTGCTCTTCGCCTCAAAACATAGCCTTGACTCACTGATTGGAGAACGCCTGCTGTAAATCATGCATTCAACCCTTGCAGTTTTAATCGCTGAGCATTTCTGCTTCTCCTCATTGCAATTTCGAATCGTATCGTTTTCAAAGCTGTGTCTCGATATCTCTCGTCCAGTTGTCTGTGCTCAGTGAAATAGAGGGTTTGCTGACCCTTTACTGGACTTCCGAGACAGATGGGAAGACAGAAAGAAGGAACGTGTCCTCAAATCAGTACAGACGTAGTAATAATAGGCTCAGGCGTAGCTGTGAGGTTAAAAAGCTTGATTCCCAACCATAAGGTATTGATTTCAGTCTCAATAGCAGCCTTTTGGGCAAGTATCTTCTAATATAACCCCGAGCCGACCAAAGCTTTGTGAATAGATTTTGCAGACGGAAACTGAAAGAAGCTCCTCGTATATGTACGTGTGGCTGTACACACACACACACACACACGCACATACATATATGCGTGTGTGTGTATGTGTGGGTATTTCTGTATGTATTAATGTACATATGCATGTGTTTTCCTGTTTGTGTTTGTTCTCTTCACAGCTTGACAACTATTGTTGGTTAGTTTACGTCCCTGACGGTTTGGAAAAAAAAAAGGACCTATAGAAGTTCCTGACTTACAAAAAAAAAGTATTGGAGTCGATTATTGCGACTAAACCCTTGAAGGTGGTGTCCTAGCATGGCCGCACTCCAATGACTGAACGAAGTAAAGGACAAAAGATAAAAGAAAGATAAATGCTTGCCAAAGGCATCCAAGAGCCAGGCGGCGATGGTGTTAAACTGGGCGACGCATTACGTCTACCATTCATAGTGTTGGGTCTGTTGCTGAGTTAATCTAATGGCGACAGTGGATGTATTCCATTATCTTTCGTTGTACGTTTTTTTTTCTTCTTACGGTTGCCACAATGCTGGTTTCCCTTGTAATTTACTTATGAATAAACATACACATGCAAACAGAAACACGTTGGTATGCGCACACATTTACAGATAAAATATTTGTTCATCCTATTTTCTTCGTCGAAAACAGTTTCATTCTATTTCTTTACCCCATCTCTCTCACTCACGTACTCTCTCTCTCTCCCCCCCTCTTTCTCTCTCTACCTCATCAAATATTTCTGTTTCTTCTCTTTCACCTATTGACCAACACACTCATAAACTCAGTCTTGTTATCTCTTTCCCACTCTGTTTCTATCTGTCTGTCTATCTATTTATCTATCTATATATATATATCTATCTATATATATATATATATATATATATATATATATATATATATATATATATATATATATATATATATATATATATATATATATAAACAATATATGAGTATATGCATATATATGTACATGTATGTATATACGTTCATCCACATGTACATATAGATACATAACTGGGTACATGACGTGGCAAAAGAACAAGGACAAAAATGGTAAACAAGGTGCAACAAACAAGCAGGCCACATAGAAACATCCCATATATATATATATATATATATATATATATATATATATATATATATGTCTGTCTGTCTACCTATCTCTCTGCCTGTCTGTCTGTCTACCTATCTCTCTGCCTGTCTGTCTGTCTACCTATCTCTCTGCCTGTCTGTCTGTCTACCTGCCTACCGGTTTGTTTGTATGTCTTTCTATCTATTGATTGGTCGATGGTTCGATGGTTCGATGCACCTACCTACCTACCTACCTACCTATCTACCTGTCTATCTATCTATCTACCTATCAAACTATCTATGTTTGTCTGTCAGCCTGTCTATCTGTCTGTCTGTCTGTCTATCTGTCTCTATTGATTGGTCGATGGTTCGATCCATTTACCTACCTACCTACCTACCTACCTACCTACCTACCTACCTACTTACCTACCTACCTACCTACCTACCTACCTATTTATTTATATTCCCATCTTTCTAGTCACTTGTTTATCTTTCTGTCTCTCTGTTTACTCCTCTAACCCTAGCCCTAACCGCTCTCTCTCCTCTCCTCTATCTCAAAAAAAGTAGAAGCTAGAGTCTGTTCCGATCCAAAGGCCCTTTTGGTCAGAACTTAACTCAATTTCCACAGCATTTAAGTGACTGAAAATATAGAATTTCCCTCTGGATTGTATTTATCAAAAGCCAAAACCTTCACTAAACTTACTCCGAGTTTCTCTTTTATTTTCATCTTCAAATCGCCAGACCCAACCAAAAGGCGTCGACGGCTTGAGACTCCAATAATAACCGCAATGATATATTAAAAATTCATCATAACTTCCTCCGCTCAAGCCCCCTCTTGGCGCGGAGGCCCCCTCTTGGCGCGGAGCCCAATCTGAATAAGTCTGTCTATTACGATTAAAACCGGTCCTGTGTGTGCGTGTGTGTGTGTGCGTGTGTGCGTGCGTGCGTGTGTGTGTGTGTGTGTGTGTGTGTGTGTGTGTGTGTGTGTGTGTGTGTATGCACACACTCACATACACACGACTGACTTCTTTCAATTTCTGTCTACCAAATCCACTCATGAGGTTTGGATCGGCCCAGGGCTAGAGTAAAAGACAAATTGCCCAAGGAGACGTGTTGAGAGACTGAACCTGAAACCATGTGGTTAGGAAGCAAGCTTCTTACTACACAGGCGTGCCTGCGCCTATAAAATATGAGATGCGTACGGAGCCTAGGTTTCCGAAGCAGTCAAACATCTCAGTACTAAGTAGACTCGACGTTGCGTAATCCCAGTGATCGAACGAGAAGCGATGCTTTCAACCATGATATGGCTGCGTAAATGAGGTGTTTAAAATATATAATGAAAATAAATACAGTCGATTGCCAAACCTTTTGATGATGTAAGGTCACCAGGTATTCATCGAGGTGCAGTTTAGTTTCATTCAATGGCGGAGCGGAGTATTGTGTGTTATATTGATCAGTACTCAGCTGGTACTTCAACGCTCAACCTCATGAAAATTATATGGACGATGTTTTCACAGTGTGTATTTGTATCACACACGCGCGCGCGCGCGCGAGCCCTTATATACGTATGTAAAAAATCCTCTGTTTGTGATATAAAAGAATACCTGTGTACCACGTGGTAATTAATTGTTACCAACGTGCTTACAACTTGATGCAAGATTGATTAGATGGGATAATGATGAAAAGATCATACATAATGTATTAAAATTATTTAGGAACTCCATTGTTTGATACTTGTTCTGTTTATGTGTGTGTGTGTGTATGTGTGTGTGTGTATGTGTGTGTGTGTGTGTGTGTGTGTGTGTGTACAAAATAGAAACGACACCCTGACGAGGAATCTAGTCCCAGTCTGCTGCGTAACAGGCAAGGGATATTTACCACTCGGTAGGATAGTTGTAAGTATCCCCGCCTGTCACACGGGAGACTGGTGTTTGATTCCCCGCAGGGGAGGCACTTCTATTTCATGTGTGCATGCGTGTGCGTATATACTCTTTACTCTTTTACTTGTTTCAG
>NC_142932.1:23317040-23344540 GCF_046866305.1 Octopus bimaculoides | reverse complement strand
GTTTGGGAGGTGGGGGGGATAGATGGAGAGAAAGAGAGAAAGAAAGAAATAGAAAGAAAGGAGGAAAGAAAGAAAGAAAGAGGAAAGAAAGGAAGAAGAAAGAAAGAAAGAAAGAAAGAAAGAAAGAAAGAAAGAAAGAAAGAAAGAAAGAAAAGAAAAAAGAAAGAAAGAGAGAAAGAAAGAGAGAAAAGATGACAAGAAATAAAGAAAGAAAGAAAGAAAGGGAAAGGAAAAAAGAAAGTGAGAAAGGAGTACAGATGGAAAAAAAGAAAGAAAGAAAAAAAGGAAGAAAAGAACGGTCAGTATAGAGGGGCAGGTGAACGACAAAGCTGAAGTTCGTGAATTTGAGATGTGGAGAAAGAGTGAAACAGGGAAAGAAACGAGATGTTCATAATGGAAGTATAAGGGCTAGAAAGGGTATGAAAGAAAAAGGAGAGGAGAAAGAGAAGGAAGGGGCAAGAAAAACGGAGCAGGGGGGGGGGGGTAAAAGGTAAGGGATTAAAAAAGGGGGAAAAGAAAGAAAAATGGAGGGGGTTATGTGAGAAATTTGAGAGACGTGGAAACAGACAGATAGGAAGAGAAAGTGGGGGGAGTGAAATAGGGAACGCTAAAGTAAAGATGGAAAAGATATAAAAGGGAACTTAATGAGAGATGACACCGTAAAAAGAAGGGGGGAACAGAATGGATGACGAAGGGAGATGATGTTGACGATGTAAAGTTCATTCGTTTTGATTGTTCGGTACTACTAAAGCAGCGCGGACCCGAACGCGCAGTCGCGCAGTCGCGCGTCCGCGCTAGCTAGTCGTGAGTGGTCGATCCTAACTCTAACCCTATTCCTAACCTTAACCCTAACCCTAAACACGTATTCATTTGCACACGCGGGTTAGGGATAGGGTTAGGGTTAGGGTTAGGGATAGGGTTAGGGTTAGGGTTAGGGACAGGGTTAGGGTTAGGGTTAGGGTTAGGGATAGGGTTAGGGTTAGGGTTAGGGATAGGGTTAGGGTTAGGATCGACCACTCAAGACTAGCTCGCGCGGACGCGCGACTGCGCGACTGCGCGTTCGGGTCCGCGCTGCTTTAGTTGTACCGATTGTTCTAATTAAGGATTAGCCATAAAACAAAATCTCTACACATAAGCTCAAGCATGGTTGTGTGGTTAAGATGCTCGCTTTGCCACCAAGTACTTTCGTGTTCAATCCCAGTGCGCGGCATCATAGCTCCCCGCCAGTCGGCCCGTGAAAATTTCATACAAAAATATCTAAATTTCTGGAAGGCATGAGGCAACAAAGTTGGTTGCAAACTTGTGTGTGTATGTATGTATGTATGTATGTTATCAATCAGTTTCATTTCTGTATTTCTTGTCCATAGAGAAAGAGCCGGACTCTAACATAGATTCAAGGCTCCTTCATTGGAACTTTTATCAACATCATCTAGGTATTTGTGCATGTGTGTGTGTGTGTGTGTGTGTGTGTGCAGTATTTGGTGTTAGTGTATGCGCAGATTTGTATGTTTGTTTTATGGATGCGTTTTTATGTATATATTTTCATGTCTAGATGCATGCATATGTATTTATGTGCTAAATGTTTGGAAAGTTTTACATATCTTTACAGTTCCATTGATGGCTTGAATCTGTAGTTTTCTAATCAGCCTTTTTCTTTCAGGTTTTGAGAACCCTAATTTTTCCAGGTTTTTGTTGAGGCAGTTCGTTACATATCCCAATGCCCCAGCATGTTTCTATTTATGTGCGTGTGTGTGTGTGTGTGTGTGCCACCCACTTTATCGGCTTATCTACGTCGCGGTAACTTAGCGGTTCGGCGAAAGACATCGACAGAATAAAGCACCAAAGTTTTAAAAAGATAAGTACTAGGTATCGATCTGTTCGACTATAAACTTTCAAGACGGTGCCCAAGCATGGGCGCAGTCCAATGACTTGAAGCGAACGATAAAAGACTGCTCACACACACATGGTCTGAAAAACAGATCAGCAACAAGTGTCCGATAGACATCGTGGGGAAGCGGCATGGCATAAGCGGGCCACCGTGTACAGAGGAGTGACTGACGTGGTTAATGACTTAGCGTTAATGTTTATACCCGCATAAGACACCATTTCATGCCAAGTATGTCACTCATGCACCCCACCTCTACTCTGTCATTCCTTCGTTTCTGTCTCTCAATAACCTCTGTATCTCTCTCTCCCTCTTTTTTCTCTCTCTCCCTATCTATCTATCTATCTATCTATTTACCTATCTATATAAATACAGTCTTTTACTCTTTTACTTGTTTCAGTCATTTGACTGCGGCCATGCTGGAACACCGCCTTTAGTCAAGCAAATTGACCCCAGGACTTATTCTTTGTAAGCCTAATACTTATCCTATCGGTCTATTTTGCCGAACCACTAAGTTACGGGGACGTAAACACACCAGCATCGGTTGTCAAGGGATGTTGGGGGGACAAACACAGACACACACATATATACACAAACACACACACGCATACATATATATACATATATACGACAGGCTTCTTTCAGTTTCCGTCTACCAAATCCACTCACAAGGCTTTGGTCGGCCTGAGGCTATAGTAGAAGACACTTGCCCAAGGTGCCACGAAGTGGGAGTACATTTAAACACAGTGGTTTGGATTTTAGCTGTTCTTTCTAGCGTGCAAGGAATCCTATGTATTTAAATGTACCCTGTATTTATATGAATAATATATAGTTTATTGACTAATTTTTTTACACGCTAGGCCACTGGTAGTAGAAATTTCTAAAACTTTTTATTACCCTGATATTATTAATTATCTACCTGCCTATGTGTATATCTATTTATGCATATGTATATATGTATGTATAAATAAATATATGTATATATGTGTATACGTACGTATACATATATAAATATATGCACATGTGTGTGTGTGCGTGTTTGTATTTGTGTGTGTGTCTTTCGATTCCTTCAAGGATAGAAAATGTACTTCACATAATTTGTTGAGTATAATTATTTTATTTGTGAAGTAGCTGAAATTCCTGTTACTCTAGTCGGTCGTGCATGATTTGCGGTTCGGTAAATATGTGCAAGACCCAGCAAACTCTTGAGTATCGACACGGGAAAATATTAGCTTCTTCTGTGTGTGTGTGTGTGTGTGTGTACATGTGTGTGTTTTCGTCTGTCTCATACACATACACATGACCACAACTTCACGCTAATACACTACAGTGCGCGCGCACATACATAAACACACATGCACACGCATATACACACTGCCGTTTTCTTTTTTTTTTTTCTTGTACGTTCTCTGTCTCTCTCTTTCTGTCTCTCTTTCTCTGTCTCTCTCTCTCTGTTTCAACTCTCACGATTGTTTATCTATTGTTGCTTGTATTGATTACGAGACTGCAAGACGACGCGCTTTTGTGTGGGTGTGTGTATAGATAGATAGATAGACAGACGATAGATAGATGGACAGACGATAGATAGATGGACAGAAGATAGATAGATAGATCAGAAAACCAGAATAAAAAATCACTAGGAGAGACATAAAAAGTGAAATAGAAACAAATAGAAAACAGGGTTGTGTAGTAAAAATGAATGACCATGAAAGTGGTGTGGGGGATAAGGAGCAAAAGATATGAAGTCAGTGAGAAAGAGGGGGTGACAGAGAGAGATATATATAAACAGATGCAGAGAATGTGAGGGAACGAGTAAAGAGAGGGTAAGAGAATCAAATAGAGAATGTGTGAAAGAGAGTGAGAGAGATAGTCGTAATTTGACGTGGATTAAAGTTGGATACATTTGCCTCTAAGTTTCCTACTTCTGCGCTTATCTTGTCGTTTTTACTGTTCACAAACACCATTATAACGCAAGTCTTATCTATCTTTCTCTCTTTTCCTCCAAACACACTCACACACACACACAGATAGAAGTATTAAGTAAACACATAGAAGGATAAGAAAACGAAAAGCTGTAGCAATTGTACACGAACATGAAAGCGCAACATCTACTTATATACACCCTTTACATCGGGACAAAATGTGTTCGCAGATGTACAAAATAAATGACGTTCATTTGTGGAATCCACACTCACTTTGACTCGCCTCACACACGCACACGCACACATAGACACATACACACGCCCGCGCGCGCGCACTCATACCACTTGTATAACAATTATTTTGTTGTTTAGTTTATACTCATACACAATAAATATACATACTCGAATATTCGCAAATATTCACAAGCACGCAGGCACGCTTTTACACACTCACATCAGATTTAGAAAACTTTTTTCCATAATCGGAAAACTTCAGTTTCAAAATATGAATTAAAATCTTCAACAACATCGACTACAACACACTTAACAATAAAGAGAATAAGTCTCAGCTCAACCAGGTCTGACCTGAGGCTAAACAGTTTATAATAGCCATTGTAAACAACAGTAATATCGACAAACAAATTGATATAGTCAAACTAAAACGTCAACGAAATTGAGAAGTTTAGTAACGACGAAACGGGATCGGAATAACGGAGTATATTGAACGCACTTGGAGGATTCTAATGTTTTACCGTTTCGAGAGGTAAGTTACTCTATTTCGATAATATACTATATACCATATATACTATATACATATATACTATATACCATATATACATATATACTGACATTTATATGTCAAAAACTATTGGTCCAGGAACTGGACGGTAAATGTTTATATTTTTCATTCCCTTCGAAATTTTATCCCTAGTAGTGGTTTGGAACTTTGCTGTTCTTTCTAGCGTGAGGGAATCCTATGATGGATACCTCTTATGTGTTTAAATGTACACTATGTATATATATATATATATATATATATATATATATAGAGAGAGAGAGAGAGAGAGAGAGAGAGAGAGAGAGAGAGATAGAGAGAGAGAGAGAGAGATAGATAGATAGATAGATGTTTATATGAATGTGTATATATGTATGTGGGCGTGTGTGTGTGTGTCTATGTGTACTATATCTATCTATACACACACACACACACACACACAGCTTCTTTTGTCCTTTAATTTTCAGTCACTGGATTGCGGCTATACTGGGGCAACACCTTCAAGTGTTTAGTCGACCAAATCGACTCGTCTATCTATCTATGCATGCATACATACATACATAGGTTAACATACATACATACATACAAGTAAGTGCCTACGCACGAAATTCTCGGACCTTGAGCCACGTTGTTGCTTCTACTAAATATTAATAAAAATATACATACACATATATGCACATACATATATATATATATATATATATATATATATATATCAACACATGCCTCTACACATACATACTCGCGTGCGCGTACACATGCCCAAACACAAGATCATCGACACACACATAAACAGCTGTTGGTCTCTGAGAAAAGTGTGTACATGTGTGCGCGATATGTGTTTGCGTACGTGTGTTTGTATGTATATATGTAATTTTTGTCAATTTCAGTGTTTTTTTTCACCGGAGTGACTCGGCACCCTAGAGTTGTGTTACATGCCATTCCCTCTGCGCCTGGCATGATTTCAAATTTACGACTGGCTTCGGATGAAAGCTGTACTTTAATTTAGCTAAGATTTCGTTCGCATTTAAAGTATCTAAAATTGAATGAAGTTGAAGTACGTGTGTGTGTGTGTGTGTGTGCATTTGTGTACACACCCACCCACACACACATATACACACATATACATAGAATATATATTCTAATTTTGGCACAAGACCAGCAATTTTGAGTGGGGGTGTAATTAAGTCGACTGGATCGATCCCAGTCAACAATTGCTGCTTATTTTATCGAACAAATCGACCCCATGACTTATTCTTTGGAAGCCTAGTACTTATTCTGTTGGTCTCTTTTACCGAACCGCTAAGTTACGGGGCCGTAAACACACCAACATCGGTTGTCAATCGATGGTGGGGGACAAACACAGACACACAAATATATACATATACACACATATATATATATATATATATATATATATATATATATATATATATATATATATATCTCACCTGCGAACCCATGGAAAACAAACCTCATCCAGCTATTCTGATTATATGTCTGTGCACACGTTTGAATGTGGTGTGTGCCAGAGGGTTTGCAAATCCAATGGGGGTCTTAAAAGACATGTTAGGATCCACAATGAGCAGAACTTACTTGCAGGTATTGGTAGTGCAAATCAGAGGTGCAATCTGTGTGGGTGTTTTTTCAAAACACTGTCTGGTTTAAAAAGCCACATCAGACGCCATGAAAGGGCTAAGGTGTAGGTGCAGGAGGTGGTCAAACTCTGTTTAAGGAGTAGACAACCACCATATATATATGTATATATATATGTATATATATATATATATGTATATATATATGTATATATATATATATATATATATATATATATATATATATATATATATATATATATATATATATATATATATATGTATATATATATATATATATATATATATATATATATATATATATATATATATATATATATCGTTTTCTGTTGATTGTCCCGATTTCGTTATATGTATTTCGTTATACATATTTATGTCTCTTAATTATTTCAACCAGTTCGTAGCTGCGATTTCGAGGTCATGTTGAACTACTTAAAATTCAACTATGAAAATAAACAGTTGGAGGGAAGGCAGTTAGTAGGATGTTAAATAACTAACTAAAAGGATGTGCGATTCTTGTATCTTGCTTCGGGTGTTGTACTGTAGTCATGAATAAAAAGACATTTGTGTGTGCCTGTCTTAGTATTATTTAGTGAAGGTGCATGGCTCAGTGGTTGGAGCATCGAGCTTACGATCGTGAGGTTATGTGTTCGAATCCCGGACCGGGCTGCGTGTTGTGTTCTTGAGCAAGACACTTTATTTCACTTTGCCAGTTAACTCAGCTGTAGAAATGAGTTGCGACGTTACTGGTGCCAAGCTGTATCGGCCTTTACCTTTCTCTTGGATAACATCAGTGGTGTGGAGAGGGGAGACCGGTATGCTTGAGCGACTGCTGGTCTTCCATAAACAACCTTGCCCGGACTTGTTCTTGGGAGGGTAACTTTCTAGGTGCAATCCCATGGTCAGTCATGACCGAAGGGGGTCTCAGCAGCAGCTTAGTATTATTCAACTAAGTGAAATTTAGAAGTGGCATGTATAAGGTCACCATTGGAAGTTGTGAAACCAATATGTTGTTAACGAGTAAAAAAGAAAAGAAATGTCCAAATGAATATATATATATATATATATATATATATATATATATATATATATATATATATATATATATATATATATATATATGTAAGGGAACGACCGTGCGAACTCAAAAAGGAGAAATGGTGACGAATGGAAAAACAGAGGACTCCTTTTATTTAAACGCGTCACACGGTCGAACATACAATATATATATCAAATGTGATGATATAGATGATATGTTATGCGACGATAACATAGATGACCAGTAATGAAAGACCACAACCGTATAAGATGAATAACAGAGATATTTATTGTAGCGTTAAAGATGTATGTCTGTGTGAGAGTGTGAATGCGACATATAAGAACATAATCAAAGACAGGCCGTCGTACAAAGAAAAGTGTGTATGTGAGTGATACATGTGTGTGAGTGTTTACAGCAGAGAGAAAGAGAGTCAATAACACGTGAGCAATTATACCAGATCTTTAGTACACTAAGGGAAAGTTCTGTATGTGAAAGTGAGGAGAGGCTGAGTGTGGCAGTGCTGATCACTAGTTGTGATGTCGTGGCATCGATGCCGGGCCGTGATTCTTGTTATACAGATGTTCGTCGCTGGCTGAGAATTTCTTGTCTGTTTAAGAACTCTTGTCTGTTTATTTACCGTGGTGAAGCTGAGTCACCTAACAGAATCGAAGAGAGAGATGTGCCGCGGAGGTTTGGTTTGGTGTACATAGTAATTCGTGTTGACGCTGGTAGTGTAGAGGCTGTTTGGTATTAATCGTGTTGGTCATGACAATGATGCTGGATAGTAGTCGTAGACTCTTGTTGCTGATGTGGCGACGGCGGAGGTCATCGTGGCTGGACGAAGCTGCTGAAGTGGTCGCTGGCTGCTGCTGCTGTCGTGTGGTACACGGAACAGTTCTCAAAGAGAAACTGGACCGAGACAAATTATTGGGTATGAGTTAAAGCTATTTATAACAAACTATGGGCTCCCGAAGGCTTCAGAATTTTACTCTATCACGTGACCTTATTAGGGGCCGTGATTGGTCAGTTTGCGTTCTGGCGGGAACGGTTCGAAGAAGTTGCCGATTCGAATAATGATCAGTCACGTGATGAACAAGGAATGGGTTCTCTACTACGCTCGCATTTATTTATATTTAAATGAGAGGATTGTATGTAATGGCGATAGTAGTTTGTATCTAATGGCGGGAGGTAGTTTCACTACATATATATATATATATATAATATATATATATATATATATATATATATAAGTATAACGTGTATTATGGGTATTTATAGAACACAATCCTATATAAACTTAAACAATTAAAGATGAAGAGAAAATGTTAAAAGGTTGATAACACTTAAAATGTTATCAAACTTTTAACATCTTCTCTTCTGCATCTTTAATTGTTTGTTGAATTGATACAGGACTGTGTTCTATAAATGCTCAGAATACAGCTTATACTTGTATGATTTTCATATTTTTAATAAAATACTTGCAATAGCAAGCTACAAATTTAATATGAAGAACCTTTATTAGAAATCTAACGTTGGACCCCACCAAAGGAAAACTGTTCTGACTAAACTCTCATATATATATATATGGTGGTTGTCTACTCCTTAAACAGAGTTTGACCACCTCCTGCACCTACACCTTAGCCCTTTCATGGCGTCTGATGTGGCTTTTTAAACCAGACAGTGTTTTGAAAAAACACCCACACAGATTGCACCTCTGATTTGCACTACCAATACCTGCAAGTAAGTTCTGCTCATTGTGGATCCTAACATGTCTTTTAAGACCCCCATTGGATTTGCAAACCCTCTGGCACACACCACATATATATACGATGGGTTTCTCTCTGTTTCTGTCAACCAAATCCACTCAAAAGGCTTTGGTCGGTTCGAAGCTATAGCAGAAGACACCTGCCCAAAGTGCCACTCAGTGAAACTGAACCCGTAACCATGTGGTTGGGAAGCAAACTTCTTACCACCTCCCTGTTCCGTACTCTTTTAAGAGAAAGTGATAGCTATTCCAAAACTCCACCGAATTATCTTCACGCTGAGGACTGCCACACCCGCGTTTCGTAAAATAATATTTAATAAATATCAATTAACACACATTAATTAGTCACCTATCATTTATACCACAGACCCATTATCAACACTTCCCTCATTACCTTACCCTATCCCCAGTACATATTTTCACTACGACTTTTACCTGCGCACCTGTATAATTATATTACCTTGTTTAATTCATCGTTAATCTGATTACATACATACACCTCCACATACACATATATATATACACACTGGACTTGTTTATCACCCGAGTCCAATTGTTTCTTGTTGGCACTCCGTCGGTTTCGACGTCGAGGGTTCCAGTTGATCCGATCAACGGAACAGCCTGCTCCTGAAATTAACGTGCAAGTGGCTGAGCACTCCACAGACACGTGTACCCTTAACGTAGTTCTCTGGGATATTCAGCGTGACACAGAGTGTGACAAGGTGGTGGTGGTGGTGGTGGTGGTGGTGGCGGCGGCGGCGGCAGTTGTTGTTGTTGTTGTTGTTCTTGCTTCTGCCGTTGTTATGTTAAAAAAGTTAAGCCTTTATGTTAATGTGACTTCTCACGGAAGTGAATTATTAGAGTGTTTTTAATTTTCTAATTGTTGTTGTCGTAGCTGTATGCTTTTAAAGTTGTTTGTTGTGCAATGTACAATAACTGAATTGTGCAAATAATATGTTCTGAACTAATCATGGACTTTAACCAGTCATGGATGGGACCCCAATCTCTTCACAGCAAAGGTATGTGTGTGAGACACTATTACAGTTCGTCCATTGGAACGATGACGGACTTCTAAGGATAACTGATGACTTTCGCAATGATTTTGTTTAAGGTGAAGAAAAGTTGCACACCGTCAATCTCACTCTTTTGTCCTTGACCATTTTCAGTCCAGTGGCGAGACAAAGTCAAGACGACTAGGAATGAAGAAGGATGCAGTGGACGGCCAAGATTTCTTATTTCTTTATTGCCCACAAGGGGCTAAACATAGAGGGGACAAACAAGGACAGACAAAGGTATTAAGTCGATTGTATCGACCCCAGTGCGTAACTGGTACTTAATTTATCGACCCCGAAAGGATGAAAGGCAAAGTCGACCTCGGCGGAATTTGAACTCAGAACGTAACGGCTGACGAAATACAGCTAAGCATTTCGCCCGACGCGTAAACGATTCTGCCAGCTCACTGCCTTAAGATTTCTTACTTGCTTCATCTTGCTTTCAGCACTTCATAATGTGTTGCTACCATGAAAGTTTCTTCCGCAGAGTCCACCTGATCCAATCTTCTCATACATAAGTAGGCAAGCCCTAATATGCTAATTAACCCGAAGGCGGCGAGCTGGCAGAAACATTAGCACGCCGGGCTATCTTTACGTCCTGAGTTCAAATTCCGCCGAGGTCGACTTTGCCTTTCATCCTTTCGGAGTCGATAAATTAAGTACCAGTTGCGTACTGGGGTCGATCTAGTCGACTGAACCACCCCACACCTCGCTCAAAAATTTCAGGCTTTATGACTAGAGTAGAATGATCCAGAGTCCGGTGGTTTGGGAACCCAAATACATTGGATGATGAATCCTACCTCGTCCTTTCGTTGTCTAACTGTGTAGCAACGATTACTGGATCAGAGCTGATCTTGGTCTACCCAACAACAATCACACAATGCAGCAATTGAGAGAAATATCTTACTTCCTTTTTGTAATTTGTTTTGCAGGTCTCTTGATGTGAATTCGTGTGTTGAAACAAATCTTGTTGTGTCTTGGAAGGGTCATTATGCCAGTAGTAATAAACAAACACACACACACATTGGTTCGATATCACTTGAGACTCAAGGCAGACCTTGGAAGAGAGAGGGCAGGTCATTGAGAAGGTCGCAATTAGCAACGAAAAGGTTTCGGCAAACAAACAAGCGATTCATTGTTTACCCAACACATTGAACAAATGATCGATTTGTTAATTGGTTAGATATTTAACCGATTGACTAACAATAAAGAAGTGATATAGAACCAGTGCGTGTGTTTATTATTATTGGCACAATGATCTTCCCAGGACATAATGAGAGAAATATTTTCCTTCCTATTATTCTAATTGTTTTACATTTTTGTTGTTGTATCGAACACCCCACTCCAACCTGCTCCATGTCAGTCTTGATTGAACAATCCCATAACATTCCAACTATGACTGTCCTGTATGTTTCTTTTAGGAGGAGGAGGAGGAGGAGGGGAGGAGGAGAAGAAGGAAGAAATTTACTACAATTGCATTATTTAATGTATCGTGTTCTTTTCTAAAACGGTCGGGCGTGACTTTTTCAAAAGTTTTGGCTGCTATTTCTCGCGACCACAACGAGAGAACCTCAAATCGGTTTGTTTAGAGATGGAGGTGTTGTGATTTAGCAAGTCAAGCACCTAGATAAATGTCCCACCACACACTAGTTCATTGTTGTTGTTATTACTGCTGTTGGTACGACGACGAGCTGGCAGAAGCGTTAGCACGCCGGTCGAAATGCTTAGCGCTATTTTGTCTGTTTTCATGTTCTGCGTTCAAATTTCGCCGAGGTCCACTTTGCCTTTCATCCTTTCAGGGTCGATAAATAAAGTACCAGTCAAGCACAGGGGTCGATGTAATCGACTATCCCCTTCCCCCAAGTTTCCGGCCTTGTGCCTACAGTAGAAAGGTTATTCCTGCTGTTGGTTTTGTTGTTCTTACTGCTGCTGCTTGTGGAGGCGCAATGGCCCAGTGGTTAGGGCAGCGGACTCGCGGTCATAGGATCGCGGTTTCGATTCCCAGACCGGGCGTTGTGAGTGTTTATTGAGCGAAAACACCTAAAGCTCCACGAGGCTCCGGCAGGGGATGGTGGCGAACCCTGCTGTGCTCTTTCTCTCACTCTTTCTTCCTGTTTCTGTTGTACTTGTAATTCAAAGGGTCAGCTTTGTCACACTCTGTGTCACGCTGAATCTCCCCGAGAACTACGTTAAGGGTACACGTGTGTCTGTGGAGTGCTCAGCCACTTGCACGTTAATTTCACGAGCAGGCTGTTCCGTTGATCGGATCAACTGGGACCCTCGACGTCGTAAGCGACGGAGTGCCAACAACAACTGCTGCTACCGCCGCCGCCGCTTGCCATTGATGTTATTGTTGTTGCTGCAGTTCTTGTTCTTGTTGATGTTGCTGCTGCTGCTGTTGGTGTTGTTGTAGCGAACACCCCACCCCCAACCTCCTCCATGTCAGTCTTGATTGAACAATTCTTATAACATTCCAACTATGACAGTCCTGTATGTTTTTTGAGGAGGAGGAAGAGGAGGAGGAGATGTACTACAATTTCATTCTTGTTATTGTTGTTGTAGTTGTTGCTGCTGCTACTACTGCTGATCGTGTTGTCTGTATTGTTGGTTGTGTTTAGTGTTGTTGTTGTTGTTATTGTTAAGTTGTTTTTTGTTGTTGTCACTGCTGTTGTCGTTACCGTTGTACACTTTTAGACCAAGAGGTACGGTATGTCACCATTCAATCAATCTATTTGTATAACCAGTTGTAATAATTACTATTGACTCTGGGTGGTTCCTTTTTCTTTTTCTTTTTGTTTGTAACTGTTCGTCTGAATGTCTGGATTTCTGGCCTTAGCTTTTTTTTCGTCTGCCTCTCTCTCTCTCTCTCTCTCTCTCTCTCTCTATATATATATATATATATATATATATATATATATATATATATATATATATATATATATATCATTCTGTCATTTTCTTCTTTTGTCATGTGATCTCACTTTTCCTTTTTTTAACCCATTGTTTTACTCATAGACTTATACATACATACTACATACAAATATACATACACACACACAGACACACAGACACACACACACGTGCACCCATTAATCCAGTCATTCATACATCGTACGCACACACATGCACCCAACTATCCATTCATACATACATGCATTCATACGTTACAAACATGCGTCCGTACGTTACACATTCACACGCATACATACATACATACATACATACATACATACATACATACATACACGTAAACCTACACACGCATAGACACGTATATACGAAAAGGTGCTGAAAAGTTCCTGGCTTTAAAGGTGTCGCGAAAGGCCTGGCTGGAGGCCCAATCTTCCAAGTTCTTTTACAGGACTTAGAAAAACTGAAGGACCGCTGCAAAAAGTGTGCGAATCTCAGTAGGGAACATGTTGAGTAAAATCACAATTAACTAATCCTCCAGTATTTTCTTTTACCCAAAGCCAGCAAATTTTCAGTACCCCTTGTACACATATATCGCCATTCATTCACCATCCTTGTTACCCTAACACACACATACCCACCAACACGTCTTTTTTTCTTTTTTTTTTCTTCCTTTCGTGACACATTTTCTCACTCACTCACTCACGCACTTTTTTTCACCCCTAGCATCACTCAAGCTTTGCCTGACCACTCTCTTTCACACCTTCTCTAACTCGCCACCACACACACACACAAACACAAGCGCCAGCGCACACGTTCACAGTATCTTCCTTGTCCTATCCGGCCCATCTTTTTACCTCCCTTTCTCTTCACTCTTTTGTCTAAATGATTTCCTTTACGTCCGCCATTTTCTTATACCATATGTTTGTACTATTTTTTCCAAGCCATGCATTGTAACTAAACTCTCTTGAAGTGTTTTTTTTATTATTCTCCTTTTCCAATTACACCACCTATGGATTCTCAGCATCTTTGTATCCTTAGGATCTTAATTTTTCTCTCCTTTCTGTTATATACACCTTAAACCTCTGCCACGAGTTTATCTATTGGTTACCATTTAATTTTCACTAATCAGCTGCTCTCCATAATATGGGACATTCATTCTCCTAGGACTTCGCACCAGTCGTGTACCTCTCTGGACTTTTCACCAGTATTGTATTTTTTTTATTTTATCAGTGATTCATTGCAGTACATTTTCGCCCTTTTCCCCCTTGTATTTCTCTTAATTTTCTCCCTTCTCATCTTGAACTCGCTTGTTGTTTTGTTTTGTTTTTTATTGTTTTTTTCATAGTTAACATTTTTTTCAGTTTTTTTTTTCTTATTTTCGTTTTTCCCCTATATTTCTCCCTTCCGTTTATACGTTTTACGTTCACCTCTATAGCATTCCTCTTGCCTCTCTATATGTCTCGCAGAACTCCAAAAAAAAATGTTTCTTGCACCAACGTTGTATTGTACCCTCTTGCTGCTTTCCTTTTCATACTTTCTTATTTCCTTATTGCCCACAGGGGGCTAAACATAGAGGGGACAAACAAGAACAGACAAACGGATTAAGTCGATTACATCGACCCCAGTGCGTAACTGGTACTTATTTAATCGACCCCGAAAGGATGAAAGGCAAAGTCGACCTCGGCGGAATTTGAACTCAGGACGTAAAGACAGACGAAATACTGTTAAGCATTTCGCCCGGCGTGCTAACGTTTCTACCAGCTCGTCGCCTTTTCATACTTTCTTCCACATTAAAGCACTTCACACCTATACACCTCACACATTTTATCTTCTACATATTTCTCCCGTCTTTCCTTTTACTTCGCCCTTACACCCGCTTCTTCCTCTTTTCTGTCCCGATTTCCCCCCACACACGTCAACACCTTGCAGCACCCTATTGTTTTTGTATACTTCTGTACGCACACACAAATACACACCACAAAACCACACACGCGGCACCCCTCTTATGTTTATCCTAAAACACGAATACAATCCTATATATGCATACAAACACCCGCCTATTTCTCCCTTTTTAACTCCCTCAAAGAACCGAACTCCCATCTGTCTTCTAACTTCTCACCCTTTTTCGCCTCTCTCTCTCTCTCTCTCTCTCTCTCTCTCTCTCTCTCTCTCTTCCACACTCCTTCTTTATTATTCTGTACTTTTCTGTTGAAGAACCACCGTCCGAGTGGTTAGGAATCTTTCCCTTTCCTTTAAGCTTTAAACTAGTTTCAAATTCGTTGAGGGACCAACGTCCGAAGCGTTAAGATCTTTCTATTCCTTTTAAGCGTTGGTCCTGTTGGAAAAAAAATTGTCATTGTTGTTTTCTCTTTTTTTCTTTTCATTTTAGTTCGCTGCTTTCCTAGTACATACATGCATACGTTCGTACTATAATATAATCATATATATATACACATACATTATAGCGATATGACTACTATTCCATGACGTTTCATGCTAAATTGCTAAATAGAGCATTACTGAAAAGGATTTGATTCACATGAAGTGTTCTGGCTTATGGGGAAAAGTAGTCATGTTAGCTTCCTTTTTACAATAAATATAATTACTCTTCGCAACCTATTTAATAATATCTTTGATCACCACTTACAAATCATATATATATATTTGTGTGTGCGTGTGTGTGTGCGCGCGCCTGCACGTGTGTGTATGGGGTATATAAGCGTTGGGCAGACAAGGGTATGTAATTAAGGAGTCTGTTTCAAAACTGTAGTTTCGAGTTCGGTCCAAAAGCATGGCATCTTGAGCAGGTGTCTTCAATGCAATCCAATGCCTGTTCAGTAAATATGCTAGATGGGCGTTATTCAGAAGCCTTTCATATACATACATATATACATACGTATGTATGCATATAAGCCCTCCCACCCCATATATATATTATATTCTCTATATCTCTCTCTCTCCCTCTCCTCTCGCTCTCCCCTCTCTCTCTCTCTCTCTCTCTCTCTCTCTCTCTCTCTCTCTCTCTCTCTATATATATATATATATATATATATATATATATATATATCCCACTTTCCAAATTATCGTCGTCACCTCCCTGGCTTTCTGAGAACTGACGAAATAATAAGGAAGTCTCCACTCAGATGCTTCACTCGGCCTCATGAAAGTAGGAGACAGATCATTTTCAAACTTCAACCCTGCTTCAGGAGGAGTGTGTGGTATGACTGGAGTTACACATCTGTGGGTCAAACATAACACTCATCCAATTGACAACACATATGTTGGTAACGGACACTAGATGCTCTGAACCACTCTATCGCGGCATGTCCGTGTGCCGCGAATGACCCGCGCTTGCGCTGCGAGTTCTGTGAGACTCGTCGGTAAACGCTTGTCTGTTTCTATTTACTGTTTTCGGACATATTTTTTTTGTCATTTGCTTATTTCAGTCATTGGATTGCGACCATGCTGGAGCATCACCTTGAAGGGTTTAGTCTAACAAATCGACCCCATTATTTATGGCTGGTACTTATTCCTATCGGCCTCGTTTGCCGAACCGCTAGCGCGCGGGGACGTAAACCAACCAACACCGGTTGTTAAGCAATAGCGGGGAACAGACACGCGCACATACGCTCAAATACATACATACATACATACATACATACACACACATACATACATACATACATACACACACACATACATACATACATACATACATACATACATGCATGCATACATACATACATACATACATACATACATACATACATACACACATACATACATACATACATACATACACACATACATACATACATGCATACATACATACACACATACACACACTCATACATACATACACACACACACACATACATACATACATACACACACACACACATACATACATACATACATACATACATACATACATACATACATACATACATACATACACAGAGACTGGCAGATAGATAGACAGACAGACAGACGTACAGAAAAAGAGAAAGAGAAGATGGAGGTTTTGACGCAGCTGTCCGTACTTATCCTCTTTTCTCTCTGATTTTCAAAGAGATATTCACATCAGCAGGACAGCTGACCTCTATGACGACGATATATAATTTTTCCTGTCTGACCCAAACAACAATATCCGGCTTGTTATGTTTATAGTTGACAGATGTTTTGATGGGAATGTTCTACCAGTATTGCTTGTGCTGATGTTTGTTTACGTATTCCATAATAGGGAAGTCTTTACATTCATTCCAGGATAGCCCCCACCCACCCATCCACCTCGAATGGCATTTATATATTGTTTTTTGCGACATCTTGTCATATAGGGAGCTAGTGCCTTGATGACATTTTTGGGTTGCTGCTAATCACATGTGATATCTTTCACAGAAATATAATATAATCTGCATTTTTGATTATATCCTGGAGCTCCAAGGACTTCGCTGTCTCATTTGTTTATTAAAGAAAGAAATCTAGTAATACATATATCTAAAACAAAATTTTTTTCAAGGACCCTTTAAATACTATTGTGGATATCCAACTTACTATTTTGTTGCATGGACCCTTCCCCCGCCCCTATCTTATATGGATCCTCAGAGGCCACATGGACCCGGTTGAGAACCACTGGTCTATAGCGTGGATTTCCTATACAGACCAGTCAAATATCCCAAATGTTCGAATCAGCAGTGGTACTGCAAATGTCTTTCTTGTATGAGGAGAATTCCGACTGCCATATCTTTCATATGTATGCATGCATGCATGTATGTGTGCGTAAGTGTGTGTGTAAGTATTTATACGACGGACTTCTTTCAATTTCCGTCTATGAATCCACTCACAATGCTTTGGTTGGCCCAGGGCTATAGAAAAAAGACACTTGCTCAAGATGCCAACAGTGGAACTGATCCCAAGTACAAATGGCTGGGAAGCATGCTTCTGAACCACACAGCACACCTGCAGCTATGAATGTGGCTGGACCACACAATAATACACTCCGAGAGATAGTGTCACAGTTAATGTCATCTCAGTTTATTTAGCTATTACAAGGCTTAAGTCATCCCGTGGTCCATGACAGATAATGTTTGCTTTAGGCGTTGAGTAGTGAAATCAAGCCCGGGGCCTCGTGACTGAGAAGGGAATAATTATAGTCATTTGACCCCGCCGTCGCCACCACCACCACCTCATCGTGCCTACCTACTCACACACACACACATACACACACACACACACACACATACACACACACACATGCTCAGCCAAGCTGGTCTGAAATCTAGTGTCAGTCAATCAATGACACTATTATGACATTGTACAATAAATCATTGTTTGTCGTCATCTCAGTTTTTAATTTCATTCCTATTAATAGCTCGTCGGTCGGAACACCTCCTACATATCCGTCAAACACACACACACACACAGCACCGCCACCGTCACCCGCCACCACATCACACTCGTTCTTTCAGATAAAGAAAGGTGGCATGGAAAGCGATAACCTGTCATAATAGACGGGTTGAAAGGAAATAAAAACACGTGTGAATTAGGAGAGACAGATCTCCCAAGAAAAATAATTTTATTTTCATCTACAAATAAATAAGGATTCTACGTACCTGGACTTCTTTCTCGTTTGCATTTAATTTGAAGTCGTTTAAGAAATATTTAAAATAAATCGATAATTTTAAATAGGAATTTCTTTCCTTCTCATTTTAAGCAAACATGTCCAAATAAGCTTTATTCTATTTCCAGTCATGTACATGTGTATATATGTATAATATGCTATGTAATAGAACAGATTTGGTATTTACGTAACTACAATATCTGCTCAGCATGTGGTGTCTACAAGTTGTGTATCATTTCACTATCAGCTCTATGTAATTATACATAGCTATTTTCTGGCGTCTTACATGCTGATATGCCTCGATTCTTAATGAATTCTTATAATTGAATGAGATACACACATACACACACACATACACACACACACACACACACACACACACACACACACACACACACACATGCATATACGTCTGTGTGTGTGTATTATGTTTAAACTTTATCTTATGTGAGCATTATAAATATTCGTTTCTACGAGTGTTTTAGTGTATACATATGAATGTACGTCCGAGGGCACGGTTATGGCAGCGCCTATGTGTGTGGTGTTTGTATTGGGTTGTCCGGAAAGTTCGTGCCGATTTATAGTAGCTTACCTTTCGACTTATTTGCCATGAAACCACCTCAATTCTTGGAAGAGGGTATTTTCAAGTTAAAGGAAAGATGGAGATGCATTGTGCAATAAAATGGTTTATATTTGGTTGATTAAAAAGGTAATGGCAAGTATTTATTGACCTTTTTCTTTCCTTTAAAAATCGGCATGAACTTTCCGGACGACCCAATATAAATGTGTATCTATCAGTAAAAATATTAATGAATGTCTGTATATCTATGGTAGTAGGTGTATCCGTCAGTATATGTATTTGTATGTGAGTGTACATGTGTTTTCATACATCTGTCTGTATCTGTCTCTAATTGTGTGCTAACATGTGTGTGTATGTGTGGTTTTGTGTGTGTGTGCGTGCGCGCATGCTTGTGTGTGCGGTTGGTTGGTTGGTTGGTTGGCACGATGTCGAGGGTTCCAGTTGATCCGATCAACGGAACTGCCTGCTCGTGAAATTAACGTGCAAGTGGCTGAGCACTCCACAGACACGTGTACCCTTAACGTAGTTCTCGGGGATATTCAGCGCGACACAGTGTGACAAGGCTGACCCTTTGAATTACAGGCACAACAGAAACAGGAAGTAAGAGTGAGAGAAAGTTGTGGTGAAAGAGTACAGCAGGGTTCGCCACCATCCCCTGCCGGAGCCTCGTAGAGCTTTAGGTGTTTTCGCTCAATAAACACTCACAACGCCCAGTCAAGGCGATCCTACGACCGCGAATCCGCTGCCCTAACCACTGGGCCATTGCGCCTCCACCTGTGTGTGCATGTAGAGTAAGAAAAGGTAGTGGATAATTTTTCTTATGAATAAATATTATAGGATAAGGTGAGGTAATTTACCTAAGTATAAGTACATGATTTATGGGTAATATCCTATTTGACGTACGTAAAATCATGGTGATCCAAAAACTTTATTTCAATAAAACATTTCATAATTATAAGTGGTATATACTACGAACAACCAGTAAAAATTGGGCAGAAATGTTAATCCTTATTTTGAATAGTTTCGCCCTTGGCACATGGGAGAATTCTTCAGCAACACACGATGAGCACGCAGAGCAATACAAGTCACTGAATCTAACAAAGATCGAGCGTTTCATTGGTTGCCTACTGATCTGTAAGTATTTCGTTAGGATTCACTATAAAACGAAGAGCAGCGAGGCGTCCACGAGACACCCGAATCGTGTTGAAATGAAATTAAAACTAAAGCAAATTCGATTTTACGAACGTCAAATAGAAAATTACCGATTTATCTATATACACAAATAAACACACATACACACAAACATATTCATAGATACGTGTACTAACACAGACGCCAACCGCATAGACACATGCTCACACAAGTACTCATAGGTACACACATATAAGCCAACGTGGATTTCACTTCACATAGCTATAACTTTGGTCTGTCATTAACCTTAAGTCTCATAACGCCAGAGTCTAACTCGGTTTCCATGGTGACTGAGATTTCAAGAGTCCTTGAATGGACGTCAGTCTGTCGCAGGGTTAACTTGCGATCTGTTGCTAGAACTCAATTATAGCTGAATGTACTTGAGTAATGGTTCTCAAGCGCTGTCAATATGGCACTTATGGGCCCATATAAGAGTTTGCAGTTAAAGTCTATGTGTGGCAAACTGGTTTTACTTTTACAATACACAAGATATTATTTTTTTATACAACTGCTTCCCAAGCACGTGGTTCCGGGTTCAGTCTCACTGCGTGATACCTTGGGCAAGAGTCTTCTACTATAGCCTCGCGTCGACCAAGGCCTCAGGAGTGGATTTGGTAGTCGGAAACTGAAAGAAGCTCGTCGTATATATATATATATATATATATATATAATATATATATATATATATATATATATATATATATATATATATAATAGGACGAATTCTTTTACAAGAATTTATCAAGTAGCTAGCGTGAAAAAAAACCTCATATGGGAAAAAATCCATCATTTATTCCCGAAATATATATTTATATTTATATAAGGGCATTACTACATAATAACGCCTCACGCCATGAGGGACTCTAAGGTCAGACTACTGTAAAAAGCATATTTTTACCGAATGCGAGGAAATGCAACTCTCAAAGCCAACCCCTTAAAACGAACTAAATTATAGATAATGATTTCGTAGTTATTGTAGTATTATACAACTTCTACTCGTCAGTATAATATGGTCCAGAAAAATAGAAATAAACAGTGAATCAACATACCAAACGAACACCATGTATCCAGCATAGCATATAGACGACTGTTCATCGCTATTTCCCTATGTAAGTGGCGGGAATTTCGAATTGCATCTCGGTAAATATGCCTCTTACTCAGAATAAATTCAGCACTGAATATATTCTGGTAATATATTTAAATTCAATAATAGGACGAATTCTTTTACAAGAATTTATCAAAATAGCGATGAACAGTCGTCTATATGCTATGCTGGATACATGGTGTTCGTTTGGTATGTTGATTCACTGTTTATTTCTATTTTTCTGGACCATATTATACTGACGAGTAGAAGTTGTATAATACTACAATAACTACGAAATCATTATCTATAATTTAATTCGTTTTAAAGGGGTTGGCTTTGAGAGTTGCATTTCCTCGCATTCGGTAAAAATATGCTTTTTATAGTAGTCTGACCTTAGAGTCCCTCATGGCGTGAGGCGTTATTATATAGTAATGCCCTTATATATATATATATATATACACACACACACACATATATATATATATATATATATATATATATATATATACATATATATATATACACACACACACATATATATATATATATATATATATATATATATATATATATATATATATATATATATCTATATGAAAAATAAAGACATGAAGAATTTGATTTCAGTCTACGAATACTGCTTTGAATCTTTAGCAGTTTGCAGTGAAAAGATGTCGCGTTCGAAATATAATAGATGGGTAAATAAGCATCCTTAAAGTGAAACAACACATTGGTAGGTAAACAAAGGTATCAACAAATAGAAGAGAGGGAAGGGAACATGACCTTTCAAGTAACTCAGAATAGGTAAAGGTAAGCTTGCCAAAGTTTAATGCAGTTTAAATATGGAGATTAAGATTGCTTGGTATTGGATATTCATCGCGTACAATGTTCCTAGTCAATTTAATCACTTTTGCAGGTGGACAGTCGAAATAAATAAAAAGACAAAATCCTTTCACTTTTATACTATTCTGTAACCAAGTAATAATACACAATTACAACATATAAATAACTCAGAATAGGTAAAGGTAAGCTTGCCAAAGTTTAATGCAGTTTAAATATGGAGATTAAGATTGCTTGGTATTGGATATTCATCGCGTACAATGTTCCTAGTCAATTTAATCACTTTTGCAGGTGGACAGTCGAAATAAATAAAAAGACAAAATCCTTTCACTTTTATACTATTCTGTAACCAAGTAATAATACACAATTACAACATATAAATAAATAATAACAGATATAGATGCACGTTTTTGCTCGTGAAAAACTATTTGTGTAGTGATTATGTATTTCACTTTTGTATACAAGTGTATAGTCGTGGAAGTGGCTATGTGGTCTTCGGTTCGGTCCCACTGTGTCTTTTACTAAAGCTTTGGGCCAGTCAAGTAACTGAAACAAGTAAAAGATGAAAAAAAATAAAACAGGAGTGGCTGTGTGGTAAGTAGCTTGCTTACCAAACACATGGTTCCGGGTTCAGTCCCACTGCGTGGAACCTTGGGCAAGTGTCTTCTACTATAGCCTCGGGCTGACCAAAGCCTTGTGATTGGATTCGGTAGACGGAAACTGAAAGAAGCCTGTCGTATATATGTATATGTATATATATGTGTGTATGTTTGTGTGTCTGTGTTTGTCCCCCCCCAACATCGCTTGACAACCGATGTTGGTGTGTTTACGTCCCCGTAACCTAGCGGTTCGGCAAAAGCGACCGATAGAATAAGTACTAGGCTTCCAAAGAATAAGTCCTGGGGTCGATCTGATCGACTAAAGACGATGCTCCAGCATGGCCGCAGTCAAATGACTGAAACAATTAAAAGAGTAAAAAGAGTATGTATATATATATATATATATATATATATATAGAGAGAGAGAGAGAGAGAGAGAGAGAGAGAGAGGGGAACGTGTGTGTGCGTGCATGTATGTACGTGCGAGCGTGTGTGTGTGTGTGTGTGTGTGTGTGTGTGTGCGTGTGTGTGCGCGCGCGCTGTTAACCTGGGTAGTTTCTTGTTGAGGATAGCGTAATCTTAAACTCCAGCGTGACCCCATCCATATACAAATAAATGGCACAAACAGTATTTTTATTCTTTTAATTTGCCCTGTTAAATGATTTGTTCTTGTTACTTTGTTGTCGAATGAACTAGAATAACGCCAGAAGGAAGGCGTCGGTGTTTAAAGCTCTCCTGTTTTCTGTCACGTACCTGACCTCGGTTTATCTTGCGATTTTATTCCACCAAAATCTTTAACCCTATTAACCGTCTATTGGCTGAAACTACATGTCGGAACTAGTAAATTCACTACACCGCTCTGTGTGCATGAGTTTGTATGTGTGTGCGCGTGCGGGCGGGCGTGTGTATGTGCTTGTGTGTGTATGTGTCTGTATACGTATGTGTGTGCGTGTGTGTATCTGTGTGTGTTTGCGTATGTATGTGAGTCTGTTTCCGCGTGTATGCCTGTGAGTGTCTGTGTGTGTGTGTGTGTGTGTGTGTGTCTGCGAGTGTGTATGTGTGTGTGCCTGCATGTGTGCGTTTTTGATTGTACGTGTGTGTGTATGTATGTGTGTGTACGTATGTATGTGCGTGTGCATATGTGTATCTGTGTGTGTATGTGCGTGTGTATTTGTGTGTGTGTCTGCTTATGTATGTGAGTCTGTTTCCGCGTGTGTGTATATGTGTCTCTGTGTGTGTGTCTGCGTGTGTGTATGTGTCTGTGTATGTGTGTGTGTGTGTGTGTATGTGTGTGTGACTGCGTGTGCCTGCGTGTGTGTGTGCGTGCACGTGCGTGTGTATCTGATTGTGTATAGTCTTATACTTCTAGAAAACTTAGACGGATTTGAAAGTCATATAAAGATTTTCTACTCCTGCCGTCGTAAAATACACACAACGAGAAGGTTCTTTCCTGTTTGCCATTGGTTTGCACACGCGAACACACACACACACACACACAAAGATACATGTGCACAAAAAACGCAAATACACTCATAAGCACACACGCACACGCGCAGACACACACACACACACACACAAGCCTTAACACATTCACTGTCTCTCTCTCTCTCTCGCACGCGCGGTCATATAAGCACATACACGCATTGACACGCGCACACACAGACGTTCACTGACGCATAAACACGTACACATTCACACACTCGCACACACACACACACACATACACGCACAGGAACACACACACACACACACACACACATAAACGATGCTATTTTTGATAACATCGGCCTTGTTTGATATCTGTCTCGGACCTTATCGTAATATTATGCAGTAATATATTTGGTGGGGTTTTGTATTTTTTTTATAGTTGTTTTTTGTTTTTTGTTATTTAAATCTTTCACAGAAGGTCGTTCTTGTCAATAATTCTGAACTATTCTTGTATTTTATATAAGAATGAAGTCTAATAACTTCCACAGTCAGAATGGATGTTTTTTTCAGAGTGTGTACCGTGCTTTCGTTAATTATATTAGGTGCCCATGTTGTCGTGATACACGTTCCATCTTCCCACCGCTTGGTACAGAGGAATATAAATGATGTATTAGCTTACTTGTGTATATATATATATATATATATATATATATATATATATATATATATATATATATATACAGTCGCCATGATAGATCGCTAACCAAAACATTCAATTTTTTTTTCTCCGTGTTTTTCTCCGTATTCTTTCTGTTGAAGAGCGTAGGCTCGAAACGTTAAAGACTTTCTCTATTCCCGAGCGTTAAACTAATACGTCCTTTTCTTGTTTACACCACCTGTCCTCGTCTGTTGTTGTTGTTTTCGTAAATTCTCCCATATATATATATATATGTGTGTGTGTGTGTGTATGTGTGTGCTATATATGTATATATATCTATATGTATGTATATATGTATGTATGTATATATGTATGTATGTAGATATGTATGTGTATATGTACGTATATATATATGTATATATATATATATATATATATATATATATATATATATATATATATATATATATATATATATAATCCATGTGATACGGAGACAAAGAAAATTTATTAACATATCTTATCTTAGTGTATGTGTGTGTGTCGTACGATATTCTTTGTAATTGTCGCACAAGGCTAGCAATTTTAAGGGGAGGGGGTGATTGACTACATCGTCTAACTGGCACTTATTTTATCGACCACAACAAGATTCGAACTCAGGCCGCAGGGAACCGGGAAAGAACAACGTAACGCATCCTCTCCGGCGTCCTGGTGGCTTTGCCTATGTGGGAGTATTGCAGGTGTGTGTACGTGTATGCGTGTATGTGTCTGTGTGTGTGCGGTGCGTGTATGTGTGTATAAGTGTGTGCGAACGATAGCAGTATTTTTACATATATGTAGTAAATATGCTTTAACACTCATTAAGAAGACGCTGTAACGACAAGGTGTTTCGCATCGTTATCAAGAAGTTAGCATTCATTATCTGGTTGTGACTGGAAATGTTACTTATCTATTTAGATACAGAGTATCATATATATATATATATATATATATATATATATATATATATATATATATATATATATAAACAGAAGTACTTTGACATACATATACACACACGAACCATACACGCACATATGCACACATGCACACACGAACCCATACAAACATACACATATATTTATTGACGTCACAAGAATTTATAAACCTTCGAGAGAAAGTGAAAAAATTCTTTTATGGAACACTGGATCTCGAAGCACGCTTACAGTTATGAATAATAGCATTTAAATATCCTTTTCGATAGAAAGAATTCAAGGTTATCCCATACATACGTACACACATGCATACACACACATATATACAACGGGCTTCTTTCAGTTTTCGGAGCCATGTAGTTGGTAAACAAGCTACTTACCACACAGCACTCCTACGCATTTATATATATATATATATATATATATATATATATATATATATATATATATAATATATATATATATATATATATATATATATATATAATGCACATTAAGTACAGAACATCACCAACAAACGAAAAACATGTAAACACACGAGAGATAAGTACAGGATAAAATACAAAAAATACACAATAAGAACAGGACATCAACAACGAGTGTAAAATACGTAAACACATAACGAGAGACAAGTACGGGACAAAATACCAAAAGAAGTCGAACTCCTCCTCAGTTGTCGACTGTTTATTTATTACTCCCTATTTCGAGCTTTCAACGACAAGATAGGAAAACTTCATAAGACAGCAGCGTCCAGAAATTTTTAAAATATAAAATTTGTGGAGAGTTACGGCTTCGAACGAACAAACAGCAACAGAGTGGACGTACGGAGTAAACAATTGAAGAAGACAAAGATTAAGGGCCGTTAGGCCAAGATGCATTGCAATGGGTAACGCCTGGGAGAAATTTGGAAAGGATGTGGAATAAATAGAAGAGAAATAGTAGAAGAGAAAAGGTGTCGAGAAGCGAGAGAAATGACGTCCAGCCGGATGGACGTCGTGTTCAAAAGAGACAGAGTTGAGAGAAATGGTTGTAGTCACGTGTGAGCAAACAGGCAGATGGGAAGAGGTAAAGAGAGAGGATGAGGAGAAGAAACAAAGGGAGTGAAGAGAAGGGAGAAGGAACGAAATATAGTAGGGAGTGGAAGAAAGACAGGTGACAGCAAAGAACGAATATATATATATATATATCCCTCCATATTTTTTCCGTTTTTTCCCTCCTCGTAATCCTTTCTGTCAAAGACCGTAAGCTCGATAGAATAAGCACCAGGCTTTAAAAACATAAATACTGGGGTCTGTATTTTAAAACTGAAAGGTCCTACGGAGGGCTCGTCCCTTTCACTGGTCCATGCATACATATACATACATACATGTGTGTGTATATCTTATATATATCTTCCAGATGTCAACCCCCACCCACAGAGAATGTTCTTTGGGATACAGCCATATATTATACGTACACACGTATATATATGTTTGCATACATATATGCGTACATGAACTCATGTATACATACATACACAAACACACGCATATATATACATATATATATATATATATATA
>NC_142932.1:23277040-23312040 GCF_046866305.1 Octopus bimaculoides | reverse complement strand
TATCTCTGTCTCCGTCTGTCTGTTTCTTCTACCCCACCATACCTTCAACACACACACACACACACACACACACACACACACACACACACACACACACACAAGGCGGGTACAAAAACAAGTAAGCAAGAATTGAAAAAGGAAAATAAATAAATAATAATGATATATATAAAATTAAAAGAAAGAGCAGCAGAACACACAAATAGGTGTTTCTCTCTCTAAACTAGAGAGAGCTTGCTCTCCAATATAATGATTTCTTTAACCTAAAAAAAGAAAACGATATCGAATGAGTTTTATCATACATTGCACAATAATAAAATCTGTTTATAATTTAAGAAGAAATAAGTTGAATGCCCAATCGAACCGAATTCACAAGTGCATTATTATGAACAACGCCCAATACGCTCTTCTGTTTACGTAGAGACGAAAGATGTTGAGAAATTGTTGTGCAAATTGTTTATAACCGAAAGCAAACATACATTAGCGTTTCTTTAAATTCATAGTACGGATAGTGTTTGTTGAATTTGCTTACCGAATCCAGTTTGCGTTCTGTCAGACAAGCTGTTGTTTCTGTACGTGTTGTGTGTGTGTGTGTGTGTGTGTGTGTGTGTGTGTGTGTGTGTGTGTGTGTGTGTGCGTGTGGATATACATGGTGACAAACAGATAAATATGAATAGATATAGGTAATGCATACATATCACATACGTGTGTGTATACATACATACATATATATATATATATATATATATATATATATATATATATATATATATATATGCACATGAAATATATATGCATACATATAAATATATATTCATAAGAATATATATATATATATATATTTGAATATATAAATGTGTGTGTATGCATGTGTATATATATATATATATATATATATATATATATATATATATATATCTTTGTTTGTGTGTATATATGTACATTGAAGATAAAGAGCAGAAAGCATAAATTATACATATATTCAAACTTTGTGCTCAACAGCTGTTTCATTGGCAATAAACATATATATATATGTGTGTATGTATGTATGTATATGTATATATGTGTGTGTGCGTGCGTCTGTGTATATGTATGTATATGTATATATAATGTGTGTGTCTGTGTATATGTATATATATATATGTGTGTGAGTTTGTCTCTGTGTGCGTGTGTGTGTATTCGACAGGCTTCTTTCAGTTTTCGCCTACCAAATCCTCTCATAGGTCTTGGACCTACTAGAAGCTATAGTAAAGATACTTGCCCGAGGTGCCACGCAGTGGGATTGAACCGGAGCCATGTGATTGGGAAACAAACTTTTTGTTGGGAAACAAACTTTTTATCGTGGAGTAGGACAACGAGAGAAAGAGAGAGAGAGAGAGAGAGAGAGAGAGAGAGAGAGAGAGAGAGAGAGAGAGAGAGAGAGAGAGAGAGAGATAGTGAGTATATAGATATGTGTTTATGTATTTATTAATCTATAAACGAGACTTCCACGCCCGACTGTGAGAATTGTGTCTGTTTAATGAATTCTAAAAGAGGTCTACGACTTCGTGTCACAGAGACGATATTTTATGGATGAAAACATATAAAAGTAGCAGCAGCAGCAGCAGCAGTAGCAGCGCTGTGAAAATTTTGCGTTATTCAAGGATATGCATAACTGCTTTTCTCGAGTGAGGAAGAATGCTTAGGTTTTCTCACATGCATTCCATTATATATGCGACAACTTTCTCTGTTTCTATGAAAAGTAGACCATTAAGTATGAAGCGTGGGGCACACATTCTTTATGAATCGCCAACCCGTTGGAAGATCTTTAAAACTAATTCTTTTGTTTCGCGTTTTTATTAAGTTAGGTCATTTTGACTTGTTGGATGTGAGATTAAACGAAGCTTTTTTCACATGTTATATTATATCACCACTCATGATTAATTACTCGTTAAGCTTTTACCCTAGATTTGTCATGATTATGTGCCTTCAACTTCATCTTTAATGTTTACACATACACGTGTGTGTGTGTGTGTGTGTCCATATGCATATACATATAATATATATATATATGTGTGTGTGTGTGTGTGTGTGTATTCCTACTCAGTTCATCTAATTGTATATATCTATCGTTACTTTTCATAAAAAGCCTTTCCTTTTTTTGATTTCCAATGTGCATTTTCGCTCATTTTTCTTCTTACGTGTGCCGCCGAATTTTGAAAAGAATGTAAGTGTGCCACTAGTGAAAAAAGGTTGCAAAGCACTGATCTAATATTCTTTTCAAAATTCGGCGGCACGCCTGAACTAAATATATAACTAAATGTATAGGGAAAAAATTATATCCAGGTTACACTGTGGCACACTTAGCACCGTCTCGTGGCACACCAGTGTGCCGCGGCATACCAATTACGGAACACTGGTATAGACGAGTACGTACGAAAGTCGAACCGCGATAGGAAAAATGAGTACAAGGCGTCCATAACGGAAAAAATACAAAACGGAACGCATGGAGGGTTTAAAAGGCCTTTCAGCCGAAACGATGGTTTTAAGATTTAGTTTTGTGAAGGATAGAAAAGGTACCAAACGACATTAACATGGTTTACCAAACTTGGTGCTTTACTATTCAAAGACCTGATTCGCTTGAATCTTGAACTTTGATATATATATATATATATATATATATATATATATATATATATATTCTTTTATTCTTTTACTTGTTTCAATCATTTAAAACTGCGACCATGCTTGATCACCGCCTTTAGTCGAACAAATCGACCTCAGGACTTATTCTATCGGTCTCTTTTTGCCGAACCGCTAGGTTACGGGGACGTAAACACACCAACATCGGTTGTCAAGCGATGTGGGGGGGGGGGCAAACACAGGCACACACACGCACAAATATATGCATATATGCATATATACATACATACATACATACATATATATATATATATATATATATATATATATGGGAGAATTTACGTAAAAAACAACAACAGACGAGGACAGGTGGTGTAAACAACAAAAGGATGTATTAGTTTAACGCTCAGGAATAGAGAAAGTCTTTAACGTTTCGAGCTACGCTCTTCAACAGAAAGAATAAGGAGAAAACAAGGAGAAAAAAAATTTGAATGTCGTGGTCAGCGATCTATCATGGCGACATATATATATATATATATATATATATATATATATATATTTATTTATTTATTTATTTATTTATTTATTTGTTTATTTATCTATTTATTTATTTATAAAGAAAACGCAAAATGGAACCAGAACATAACAGGCGACAACAAAACATTCGGACAGTTGGACGATACAAAACAGGACAGGAAAAAACAAGGATGAGTCATTCGGAGCTTGCTATCCTCGAAGACAAGAAAGATTACAACCCTCGGCCAACTTCAATTTATATATATATATATATATATATATATATATATATATATATATATATATATATATATATATATATATATTCATTTAAAATGCAGAGATGCCTTTAATAGGACATCTACTCGCTAGAAATAGCAGCAAAAGACTACATACCACAAAAAATTAGGGATAATTTCGAAAGGAAATGAAAAATAAAAACTTTTACCAATCTATATTCTGTACCATGGTTTCAAGTCAATTTTAGTAAGATAAAGATTATATATCTTACAAGGTCGGACTATCGTCAGCAGAAATGACCAGACAACATATGAAGCACGAGTCAATAAGCAGCATGGTTCGTGTTCCTATGTCTAATTTTTCAAAATATACCGCGTATTTGCGGTTTACCTAATCGGCAGCAAATACAAAAATGCCGAAATTCCTTCAGAAAATCATCCAAAAAGAATTTTATCATTATTAATAAATTATAGGGTAGCAAAAAAAAATTTAGAAATTTTATTTACCACCAGTGGTCTAGCGAGAGTAAAAACAGTCAATAGACTATGTATTTTTTTTTTTTTTTGTGGTATGTAGTCTTTTGCTGCTATTTCTAGCGAGTAGATGTCCTATTAAAGGCATCTCTGCATTTTAAATGAATAATACATAGTCTATTGACTGTTTTTTTACTCTCGCTAGACCGCTGGTGGTAAATAAAATTTCTAAAATTTTTTTTGCTACCCTATAATTTATTAATAATAATAATATATATATATATATATATATATATATACGATGGGTTTCTTTCAATTTTCGTCTACCAAATCCACTCAGAAGGCTTTGGTCGGCCCGGGGCTATAGAAGAATGCACTTGCCCAAGGTGCCACGCAGTGAGACGGAACCCGGAACCATGTGGCTCGGAAGTTTCTTACCGCACAGCCACGCCTACGCCTAGATAGATAGATAGATAGATAGATAGATACATGTGTGTGCGTATGTGTGTGTGCGTGTGTGTGTGCGTATGTGCGCAGTGTGTGTGCGCGTGTGTGTGTGCGTATGTGTGTGCCTGTGCGTGTGCGTATGAGTGTGTGTGTATATGGGTCCGCAGCCTCGCAAAATAAATCCAGTAATTAATGACTATCGTAGCTATCAATTTATCCATCGTCAATTAGCTGTGGAGACAGATGGGTTTGCTTTAATAAGTCGTTGTGAAATTGCTCTGTAAATTACTAGTTGTGCAGACACAGCCGACGAGTACTTAAGACTATTGTATTCTATTCCCTGCAACCGGAAAATTGTCAGTTTTGTTAACTGCTATCTATTTCATACCGTTTTCAGTTTGAACTGTTCCTCTTTCACCAACGAGCGTACATTTATATATATTTATATACGTGTGTGTGTGTGTGTGTGTGTGTGTGGGTGGGTGGGTGTGGTAATGAGTTTAAGTCCCAGCCACATGGTTTCGGGTTCAATCCCACTACGTGGAACTTTGGGCAAGTGTTTCCTACTTTAACCTCGGGCCAATTAAAAGCTTTGAGAGTGGATTGGGAAGACGGAAACTAAAAGAATCCCATCGTGTATATCTGTGTGTGTGTCTGTCTGTCTTCGTGTCTATCTTTGTCCTTCACCACCGCTTGACAACCAGAGTTGGTTTGTTTACGTCCTCTTCAACTAAAAATTTTTTAAGGCGATGCCCCTGCATGGCTAACATCAACAATATATATATACACACACATACATACATACATACATAAAATACTCACACGCACATTTATATGTGTGTGGGGGGTACCATAGGGTATGAATTGTGATGGCTGTTATGCCGCTATTTCTAGCACATCGAGCAACTACGTAAAGGTCTCCTTCGTTTGTGTGACTTTGAACAGTGGGTCACCAAACAAGAAAATATCAAGCAGGATGGACGATAAGCTGCATATCCAATACTTCATTCTCTTGATTATTTATAAACCATGGAAATAACACGTGGAAACAATTTCACTTTATAGATAAGATATCGTATTTCTCGGCATAAGGATTCAACGAGCATATTACATTCCACTAAAAGTGTTGTGTTTTATTCCACTGGAGCCGGCTGGACTCGAACAGTCATTGCAAGTCTAGTAAACTTGAAGATTAACTCCTAAAACGATCAGTAATAAAGATATGACAATGTGTAAAAAGATCAGGAAGAATCATACGGTATGTTCGTATAATGATATTTATGTTTCGATGGGTGGGCTGGTTAGTAATTATAGTACTTTCATGTTAATTTTACCCGGTGTTGCGGTCTACAGCCGATTAATTGAAAGCTGATATTAGAGTTCATTAAGGCTAACGATAGGAATATTAGACACTAACCTCGTATTAGATTCTTCTGCTGGTCACTGTTCTATTTTTTACAAACCAGCGAGGATGGTTCTGCATGGGTCATCGATTTGTTACAAATGTCGAACAAATCTCAACCACAGACTATATCTCACGGCCTTAATCAAAAGGACATTGGAGACAGTAGAGAGGGATCGAGCTGGGCAATGCTTTTATTGGGGTGTCATTTTGGGGTCGTAGTTCTTCCCAGTTTTACAATATATTAGCTTCTTGCTTTAATTCATGGCACTTTTGAAGAAGAATTATAATCGCCTGAGAATTTGCCTAGTAAATTTTTTTATTTACTAAAAAAATTCGAAACCTATAGGTCTAACCGTTAAAAATAAGGTAAAAGTTTTTATTTTTTTCTTCCCTTTGAAATGTTTTAACTTTGTGGTTTTCGGTCGTTTTTGACTGTCTTTTATCGTGTAGAAATTGCCTATTATAGGTAATTTCTCTTATATTTTATATTGAATCTAATATTCGGATGTTTTATTTTTTTTGGGTTTTTTTTTTATCGCGCCCGATGATACGAAAGATCGAGTCGGATGTGATTTATACATTTAACGGAAAGGGACAAAATCCAATAAGGTTTGTCATTTAGTCTCATATTTTACTGTTTCCTCGCCTCTCCACTGCGCTTCACAAGTTGGTAATATGCTGAGTTTTAGCATAGGCACGAGGCGTTATAATCGATTATATGCTATGGATGAATGAATGGGAGAGTTAACCCCGATTGGGTTTGAATCCAGAACGTAGAAGGAGCACTCCGTCAGTTACGACGACGAGGGTCCCAGCTGATACGATCAACGGGACAGCTTGCTCGTGAAATTAACGTGCAAGTGACTGAGCAATCCACAGACACGTGTACCCCTAACGTAGTTCTCAAGGAGACTCAGTGTGACACATAGCGTGACAAGGCCAGCTCTTTGAAATACATGTACTACTCATTTTTTGCCAGCTGAGTGGACTGGAGCAACGTGAAATAAAGTGTCTTGCTCAAGGACACAACGCGTCGCAGGGGAACTCACGACCTTACAATCGCGAGCCGAATGCCCTAACCACTAAGCCACGCGCCTTCAGCAGTACGTAAAAAGACATAATAAAATACATTAATGGAATTTGTAAAACTCTTTACAGATTTTGTAGCATAGACACAAGACCTTATATTCATTTATATACCATGGTTGGATGATAAGGAAAGCTATTCTGTGTTTGAACTTGAACCTAGAATATTGGTTTTCAAATTTTGGCTTAAGGCCAACAAGTTCGGGAGAATGGGGTAAGTGTATCCCAGTGCTCAACTGGTACTTATTTTATCGACCCCGAAAAGATGAAAAGAAGCGACGACCTCGGCGGAATTTGAGCTCAGAGCGCACAGACGGACGAAATGTCGCTAAGCATTTTGCCCAGCGCAATAACGATTCTGCCAGCTAGCCTCCCTATTTTAACCTAGAATATTAAAAGACAAAACACATACACGCAAACATATACACACACATACATATATACGACGGGCTTCTTTCATTTTCCGTCTACCAAATCCACTCACAAGGCTTTGGTCGGCCCGAGGCTATAGTAGAAGACACTTGCCCAAGGTGCCACGCAGTGGGAATGAACCCGGAACCATGTGGTTGGTAAGTAAGCTACTAACCAGACAGCCATTCCTGCGCCTATTATGTTATAATATAAACTATTACATTGTCAATTGAATCTCTCTATTTAATCTATTGTTGATAATATATATATATATATATATATATATACATACAAGCAAACATGTACATACACACATAAATGCATATACATTTATGAACACACAAATGCATATACCTACATTTATAAATATATATATATATATATATATATATATATATATATATACAAACACACACACAAACACATGCACATTCATACACGTGTGTGTGCATAGTTGTGTGTGTTACCGTTCCCTTGCTTTGATAACGCGGGATAATTGTTAGTGAGTGTCACTGTTCTGTAAGCGGTGTCCTTTGTTTTCCATCTTCTATAAAGACATGTCTGGCTACGAGGAAATATAACCATATTTGAAAACGGGTGAAGGCTGGATACTGGAAAGGCATCCAGGTATATAAAATGTGTCCCCACTAAATTCGGTAGGACCCGTGCAAGCATGGAAGACTGAACGTTAAAACGGTGGTTGATTTGTTCGACTAAAACCCTTTAAGGTAGTGCTCCAGCATGGCCGCAGTCAAATGGCTGAAACAAGTAAAAGAATAATGTGCGTGTGTGTGTGTGTGTGTGTAATAAAGTCTGAGAGAATAGTGTAGTGCGAAGAAGAATCTGTCTCATTGCTTCGTGTGGGATATCGAATACAGTTTCTAGCATAGTTTAAATAATGATTTGATCACTTTGTGTTTTTTTCTTACACTAAGAACTATTTGGGAAACAATTTTTTTTTTACTTTGATGACCGACATTTTAAAACTCTCATGAATGGCGGATACAAAAGCAATCTTTCAAAATTTCCAAACTTGTTCGCACATGTAAAATTGACCACAACAGTAAATGGAAGGAGGAGAAGCTACTTAAACATGAAAATTTCAGTGCAGATTGTTTTTATTTATTTATTTATTTATTTATTAGTCTGTCTTTTGTGTTTTTAATAATTGAGAGATGTAGTTAAGGAAGTTTGAGTCGTAATTTGCATTCAAATCCTACTTGTTTTAGTTTTTGTATTATTGTTGTGATCGTTTTAGTGCTATTGTTGTTGTAAAGCGTTGCTTGAATATGATATCGAACTAGAGAGAATTTTCTGATAGGACTTTGTCTGAACCGTTCTATCGATTTGCACTTGTTATATGTTATTTATAGAAACTTAACGTAATTTTCGATGTACGTTTAAAAGTACAATGGAAATATATTGAACTGAGAATTAACATAAAGTTTAGGAGGGATTTTGTTTTTAAATTGAAAGTAAATTGGCCGGAAGTAACGACTGTGACATAACTACTGTGATTATTGTAACGTCCCATACTAAACTAAATACACCCTTTGGTCAGGAATGACCATGGTGGTGGTGGTGGTGGCGGCAGCGGCGGCGGATCTGCCTCTTAGACGATGATGATTCAATTGTACGATCAACGGAATTGCCTACTCCTGGATTAGCATGTAAATGGCTGAGTATTCCACGGATATGTATGTTTCATACGTTATTCTCAAGCAGAATCAGCATGACACAGTATGTGATATGGTTGTAGCCCTTAAATTACAGGTACGATGCACCCGAAAGGCTTCTATACAGTTTCCGTCTATCCGATTTTGCTTACAATGAATGGGTCAAACTCGAGGCTATAGAAAATGACATTTAGCCAAGATGCCAAGCAGGGCGATCGAACCCGAGACCTTGTGATTCTGAGCGAGCTTCTTAGTCATTAAACTACACTGGGCCTCCCAGTCACGAGAAAAGAATTATGTAAAGAGTAGGTGTTTAAATATAGAATTCGGTTTGGACTCGTGTGGCATCATTTCTATGTAATAGTGATCTAAACGTCAACGACTAAATCTAACACTAACACAACGTTTTATAGATGTGTGTGGGATCTATTTCAAAACGGGGGCACCAGTTTTCATTTATGTTTTATGTAGTGTTTTTGGTACCGAAAGACTTTCAAACTTCGTATTCTTATCTATTTTGTGTTATAGAACAGAAATATATTTTTGTATTCGAATTTATTTCATGTAAAAAATTGTCTTATTTCGATAATTTCTACTAATCACTGACGTCTATTCAGTTGAAAACAGTTAGCGCTGTAACGGTGTATATCGTATTAATCCCCTAACCCTAACCCTAACTAGACTGTTAACCGTAACCGTAACCCTAACCCTCAAACTAACCCTAACTCTAGAATCCGAACTCTAAAATTGTTACACACATAGATACGCACAGCGTAATTTATTATATAAACAATATATGCGTATAAATTACGATTAAACCGGATGAAATATGTCACAGGGAATAGCATTTTTATGACCGCCCAGCACTTAATGTATTCGGCTGAATGGACGTCAGTGATTGGTTGAAATTACAGAAATACGACAACTTTAACATGGAATAACTTACGAATTCCATTTTTTTGTTAAGAAGACTAAGAGTAAAAGATGTTTTATATGACACATTCTACTAGTGTCCCAGTGTTTCGTTAAGAAAATACTGGCGCCCCCGTTTTAAAATAGATCCTGTGTGTGTGTGTGTGTGTGTGCGTGTGTGTGTGTGTGTGTGTGTGTGTGTGTGTGTGTGTGTGTGTGTGTGTGTGTGTGTGTGTGTGTGTGTGTTTGTTTGTATTTACCTGCGTGCGTGTGAACACATGCGTACATGCAGATATGCAAGTACGTACGAACGTACGTAGTATACAATTGGCAATATCTACGTCTCAGAAAACTCGAATATGTTATGGTACTGTCGGTATTAAAAACACACGCACGTACGCGCACACACAAACACACACACACACACGTGTGCGCGCACGCACTCACGCATATGTGCGTGTGCGTGTGTGTAGGCTTTATCTTTAAATAATCGACATACTTCCATCCCCTAATTTTATCTCAGTTGAATATTTACTTTCTGAAACCTGATCGCACTTGGTCGTGTAGAGTGAGATAGGGCGATGCTCTATTTACTTGTTGGGGGAGGGGGAGAAGAAGAAGAAAATTTGTTTACATTTACGTATAAGAGACGAAACCATTGCCGAGTTCGAATTTGCCTTTCATCCTTTCAGGGTCGATAAAATAAGTACCTTGTGACAAAATTTGAAACTATTAATTATTATTATTATTATTCAGTAGCTTTATTTTTATAACGTGCTTTCACTTCACTACCGAGCGCAGCTCTGTGTGCCTTGGGTATGTGCTTGGGTATTATTATTATGATTATTATTATTATTATTATTATTATTATTATGATTATGATTATGATTATGATTGTCATTGTTGTTGTTGTTGTTGTTCTTGTTATTCTTGTTGTCATCATCATCATCATCATCATCATCATCATCATCACCACCACCACCACCACCACCACCACCACCATCATCATCATCATCATCATCATCATCATCATCATCATCATTATCATTATTATTATTATTATTATTATTATTATTATTGTTCAGTAGTTTTATTTTTATAACGTGCTTTCACTTCACTACCGAGCGCAGCTCTGTGCGCCTTGGGTATGTGCTGTGGTTTGCTGTGGTGCTTTTATGTTTACTGTATTGAAAGTGTTTTGCGTAGAATGTGTGCAGTACCCAGTAGTGCAATTTTCTGTATGTTACATATATTTGTAAGTCCTGGTATTTTTGTTATGTATTTGTCTGAGTATTTTTTTATTATACCTAAGGCACCTACTATGATAGGAATTGTTTCTGTTTTTAGACTCCACATTCGAGTTATCTCTATTTCCAGGTCTTTGTATTTTGAGAGTTTTTCCATTTCTTTTCGAGAAACGTTGTCATCTGCTGGTATTGATACATCAATTAGAAAGCATTTTTTTCCTTCATGATCTTTGACAACTATATCTGGTCTATTTGCCTTAATTTCTCTATCTGTGTGTATTGGCATATCCCAGAGTATGGTTGCTTTCTCGTTTTCTGTGACCTTTTCTGGCGTGTGTTTATACCATCTTTTTTCTGTTGTTATTCCATAGTGTTGGCATAGCTTCCAGTGTATATAGGTCCCAGCTCTGTCGTGTCTGTGAATATATTCCTTCTTAGCCAGGACTGGGCAGCCAGATTATTATTATTATTATTATTATTATTATTATTATTATTATTATTATTATTATTATTATTATTATTATTATTATTATTATTATTATTATTATTAAGGCGGCGAGCTGGTAGAATCGTCAGCACACGGGGCAAAATTTTTAGCGACATTTCTTCTGGCTTTGCTTCCTGAGTTCACTTTCCGCTGGGGTTGATTTTGCCTTTCATCCTTCCTGGGTCGATAAAAGATCAGTTGGGCACTGGATAGTATCTGTTTAACATGCAGTTTAGTTGTTGAAAAAGAAATGAAAGTTAATTGGCCGGCAGTGACGATGGTCAAACCCGATAATTTCATATGGGGAAATTTATGTAACATAACCAATGTATGGAACGTGAATCGATAGGATGAACGCCACCGCTTCCCATCAGTTCTTTTCCTACATTTAATTAATCATGCAGGATTATTACATTGCTTATATGTAACTGTGTTGGTTTATCATGTGTCGATATGCACACCATGGAGGCCCAGTGGCCCAGTGGTTAGGGCAGCAGACTCGCGGTCGTAGGATCGCGGTTTCGATTCCCAGACCGGGCGTTGTGAGTGTTTATTGAGCGAAAACACCTTAAGTTCCACAAGGCTCCGGCAGGGGATGGTGGCGGACCCTGCTGTACTCTTTCACCACAACTTTCTCTCATTCTTTCTTCCTGTTTCTGTTGTACCTGTAATTCAAAGGGTCAGCCTTGTCACACCCTGTGTCTCGCTGAATCTCCTCGAGAACTACGTTAAGGGTACACGTGTCTGTGGAATGCTCAGCCACTTGCACGTTAATTTCACGAGCAGGCTGTTCCGTTGATCGGATCAACTGGAACCCTTGTCGTCGTAACCGACGGAGTGCCAACCGACCCATATGCACACCACCGAATTGCTTTCTCAGTGCTGTTCGCTGCTGGTCAGAGAACGCTAGGACGGTATATTTCAGCCACTATTTCTGAAATGCTTAATATATCAGCAGAATGTCCTATACAAGTAAATGCCTTTGGACGCGGTATAATAAGGGAGTTTTACTAATAAAATTGAGAGATTTCACAGTTCTCTTTTCAAAATTACGGGGTGTCAGTTGTCACTTCCGGTCAATTTACTTGCATTTTTTTAGCTCTAAACTGCATATTGACCAATTACTTTTATTGTGTCTCCACAACTTGTAGTAGATACAACTGAGAAATGCAGCAGACTCATCTTATATATGGCTTCATTTGAAAAGATACGGCAGACTCGTAATAGAATATGTACGGCCGAACATTGACACTTTATTCAAAATCTTTTTGCACTTTAATAGGTTGGGCTTCAGCTTTTCGAAGAGCGAACAAAGTTTCGCTCACCAGTTGATCTGATATTCTGTTAATATCAGATCAACTAGTGAGTTCTGCAGTGCAGCGTTCGAAACTCACTGAACTTTATTTAAAACGAAAACTATCATAATGTTTCCAACGTTAATTTTGTGAAAAAAAAATTAATAAAACTATTCAGTCACGGTGCACCAAAAAGAAAGAACGATACTTGTTGATAATGCTGGTAATGGTAGGGATTTAAGAAACTTGTTTATTAAGACACTCCAGACATGACAAGCTCGTCTTTTCCCCCTGTAGGAAACCTAGAAACACATTATCCAACGTGTCCTTTTTCTAAGGTGGCAGGTGTGATCTGTGGGAGATTTGCTGTTATTTCTAGCACATCGAGTGACCATGTAGAGGCTCCTATGTTGGCTTGTGCGGTAGAGTTACAGCAGGTAGATGTATCGACTGATTAAGTACTTTACAGTATTTGATCCACTCCCGTTTCTAAGTTGAAGGTTGCTTTTAATCCTTCAGATAAATGTTGGCAATAGTATATTTGAAGTGAGGAGCTAAAACAACAAAGCCAGAACACCATCTCAAATTCTTTGCAACCTTTTATCTTATCTGTGACGTGTTCTGTTTGGGTCCCAGCTATGGGTTAATTAGCATATTATAGAAGAAACTCCAAACATATAATCGCAGAGATTTGAGAAAGTAAAAGGAGAGGGGAGTCAACCTCGACAGCAAATAAAGGAGTGAAGTCCTTCAGACGGTCCGATGCCCTCTTTGACACCCTTCCGGTAAATCCAGGATAGGTGGAATTCTTCAGCTCTGTAAGACAATTCACCAAGGAGGAGACCATTCCAGTGTAAAACCTACGACTTGCTGGTCACCGCAGCCATCTAAGCCCGCTGAGCCACTGTGGTCAGACCGGAACTGTGGTCAGACGAGAACCGGATTAAGACTCATATAGCTCTTAAGTACTTAAAAGATTTTGGTGCACATGGGTGTGTGCACGTATGTGTGTGTGTGTGTGTGTGTGTGTGTATGTGTGTGCATGGCTCGTGGCTCAGTGGTTAGAGTATCGCGCTTACAATCGTTAGGTTGTGAGTTCGATTCCCTGATCGGGTTGTGTCTTGTGTTCTCGAGCAAAACACTTTATTTCGTGTTGCTCCAGTTCACTCAGCTGTAAAAATGAGTTGCGATGTCACAGGTGCCAAGCTGCATCGGCCCCTTTGCCTTGTCCTTGGATAACATCGGTGGCGTGGAGATGAGAGGCTTGTATGCATGGGTGACTGCTGGTCTTCCATAAACAACCTTACCTGGTCTTGTGTCTCGGAAGGGCACTTTCTAGTTGCAATCCCATGATCATTTGTGACTAAAGGGAGTTTTTACCTTGCCTGTGTGTGTGTGCTTGTGTGTGTGTATGTGTGTGTGTATGCATGTATGAATACACACATACGCATATATAGACGTAGGCTTGGCTGTGTGGTAAGAAGTTTGCTTCCCAACTACATTCTTTCGAGTTCAGTCCTACAGAGTGGCACCTTGGAAAAGTACCTCCTACTCGAGCCCCGGGCCGACTGATGCTGAAAGAGGCACGACGTTTATCTATGCATGTGTGTGTATTTGTTATTGCGCTTATGCTTGTATCCCCAACTGCTTGATAACCGGTGTTGAATTGTTTGCATTCCTGCAACGTAGCGATTCGACAACCCCCCCCCCCCCAACTGATAGAATAGGTGCCAGGCTTTAAAGATTTTGTTCCACTAAACCTTCGAATTGTTCAGTTAAACTTTTCAAGGCGGTACCCTAGCATGGCCGCGGTCCAAAAACTGAAACAAGAGATAGGTAATATATGTTTTGTTGTCCTTTTTTTGTATCACCTGTCTGGATGTTTTGCGTTCTTGTCCCATTTTTGTATTTTTTATATATAAAATATAGTGGTGTACGTACACTTTGGTCTCTTATATGTAAGTATATCATCATCATCGTCATCATCGTTTAACGTCCGCTTTCCATGCTAGCATGGGTTGGACGATTTGACTGAGGACTGGTGAAACCGGATGGCAACACCAAAATTTTGTACAACTCTATTATTCTTTCTATTCTTTCACTCTTTCCTTCTTTCTATCAGCCGTTTCACACTTCGTTCATTCCATATATATGCATATATATATATATATATATATATATATATATATATATATCAAAAATTTAAAATTTAAAAGAGAGTTTTGACGCTGATATCCATTATTATAGAAGTTTATTCCTATGTCAACATTTCTGTATAAGGCTATATTTAACTGCCAAATTCAAGTCAAATATATAATTTATCTTACACATCTTCATATATATATATATATATATATACATATATATACATATATACATATATATATATATATATATACATATATATACTTATATATATATACACACACATATATACTCTTTTACTTGTTTCAGTCTTTTGACTGTGGTCATGCTGGAGCACCGCCTTTAGTCGAGCAAATCGACCCCAGGACCTATTCTTTAGAAGCCTAGTACTTATTCTATCGTTCTCTTTTGCCGAACCGCTAAGTTACGGGGACATAAACACACCAGCATCGGTTGTCAAGCGATGTTGGGGGGACAAACACAGACACACAAACACACATACATATATATACGACGGACTTCTTTCAGTTTCCGTCTACCAAATCCACTCACAAGGCTTTGGTCGGCCCGAGGCTATAGTAGGAGACACTTGCCCAAGATGCCACGCAGTGGGACTGAACCCGGGACCATGTGGTTGGTAAACAAGCTACTTACCACACAACCACTCCTAATGTTTGTGTGTGTGTGTATAATCACTCAGACTCTCTTTAAATGTTTCACAAATTCTAATTATGTGCCTCTTTGTCTAGTGTTACCATTATACTGATAGATGTTAGGTGGAGTTTTGTTCTCTCTTTCGCTTTACCAATTTGAACCGGACGTATCATCACTTACTATTGTCAAAACGAATTCATTTTCAACAAATAGCAGAGTACAAAAATTTACTCATACACACACACACACACACATCTCGTTCAAATGGCCAGTCATGACTCGTATTCCAACAACAGCGTTACACAGCGAGATAAAAGATAATATTTGTAACATGTGTACATAAACGTTGCTACTTATAATGTATTGTTGACCTCATGTTATCACGAAGGTGCGGAAAAGATGAGCTACTTTGCTGTTCGTTATAAATACATGCAGGCATTGCTAACCGGTTAGTAAGTTCGCTTTGGAATCATAACACCCCGGGTTCGACATCTGCTACGTGGCATCTTGGACGAGTGTCTTTTATGTTATAGCCTCTGATCGTGTCATGCTGGCATCCCGGCTGATGAATGGTGCTACCTTGTTGTTGGCACTCCGTCGCTTACGACGTCGAGGGTTCCAGTTGATCCGATCAACGGAACAGCCTGCTCGTGAAATTAACGTGCAAGTGGCTGAGCACTCCACAGACACGTGTACCCTTAACGTAGTTCTCGGGGATATTCTGCGTGACGCAGTGTGACAAGGCTGACCCTTTGAATTACAGGCACAGCAGACACAGGAAGTAAGAGTGAGAGAAAGTTGTGGTGAAAGAGTACAGCAGGGTTTGCCACCATCCCCTGTCGGAGCCTCGTGGAGCTTTAGGTGTTTTCGCTCAATAAACACTCACAACGCCCAGTCTGGTAATCGAAACCGCGATCCTATGACCGCGAGTCTGCTGCCCTAATCACTGGGTCATTGCGCCTCCGGTGCTACCTTAGCGCGAGGCCTACGTTAGTATCTGTATTTACGCTGTGAAATGACCTGCTAGGATTAGAGTTGAGGGTTAAGGCTTAGGATTAACGATAAAAACTGTACGTTAAATGACACAAAATGTATTGTACTTACAATTCAAAAGGTCTGACTGTGAAACATATTGAATGACGTTGATTTTTCTTTTCTGGAGATTACGTTAAAAATACATGTCTCTATAGAATGCTAAGCTGCTATTTCCTGACACAATGACTAATGAATGACGATGTCAACAGAAACAGTCTTGGTCACAAATAAATCGAGGTGGGTTTTCATGGACACCATCGGGACAAGGAACGTTATTGCTGTTATTATTATTGTTGTAGACGGAAACTGAAAGAAGCCCGTCGTATATATATATATATATATATAAATATATATATATATATATATATATATATGTGTGTGTGTGTGTGTGTGTGTGTGTGTGTGTGTATATATAATTTATGCGTATATATATATATATATATATATATATATATATATATATATATACATACACGCACATATATATACATATATATATGGGTATGTGTGCATGTATGTTTGAATGTAGCTTGTTCTCTTTTTTTTTGTTACTGTTGTTACTAGTTATTAGGTTTCCTTTTGCCCACACCTTTTTATTTTATTCATTTTTTATCTTATTTATTTATTTATTTATTTATTTATATTTCGTGTGTCAGACGAGAAGGAGTAATCTTAGCAATTGTATTGTTTGTCATCTCAATGCCATGCTTGATAAACCACATTTGTTTTCCTCTCAAGGCTTCTAATCTTTCCCAAAAGATTTCTTAGTTTTGTGTGTGTGTGTGTGTGTGTGTGTGTGTGTGTGTGTGTGTGTGTGTGTGTGTGTGTGTGTGTGTCGTACAGAACAATGCTCCAGTCTTTGATATCATATATGATACGTATTTTGATTTCACCCCTAAAATGTATGTCAAAAGCATTATCTCCCAACAAAAGCAAATACAGACATACACTTAAAATTAACTTCGGTAAGGAAGGGCATTCAGTGCAGGCTCTGCGAATCTTTTTGGGGTCGGGATTCTTCCTGTTGAACATTTTCATTTCCCTTAATGTTGGTAAAATCATTGAGATGATTCCTTGTTTTTACCCCCTTTTTTTTTTTTTTGTGAAGTGGCAAAGTTTATACTTCTCCAAACATTTTGAACTTCATTCATATTCATGCCTTTTCTGAAATACAATAAATAAGGAAGACAGACTTGAAACAGATGGTGTGACGTTGCGTGCGGTGTGCAGAATCCAATGAGCGACCATTTCACATATGTGTATTTGCTGTAGTCAAAGGTTAAGTTACGTTTAAGGAATGGGAGGAGGCAAGCCGCACCGGGCCGCCAAAACCCACACTACACCACTGAACAGATGGTGAGTAACCGCATTAGATGTTCAACATCTAATTTTTCAACGTCTAATTCCGTACATCGTTGTTTTATATTCATGTTAGTTAGGTACAAGTGGAGGCGCAATGGCCCAGTGGTTAGGGCAGCGGACTCGTGGTCATAGGATCGCGGTTTCGATTCCCAGACCGGGCGATGAACCTTGGGGTCGAGGTAATCGACTTATTCCCTCCCCCCACCCCCAGAACCGCTGCTCCTGTGGCAAAATTTGAAACCATTATTATTATTATTATTATCATTATCATTTAACGCAGCGCGGTGGCAGACCCTTTAGCTCACCGATTAAAGTGCTTAGTGGCGTCTCCGTTCAGAGTTCAGATTCCGCCGAGGTCGACTTTGGCTTTCATCTTTTTCGGGTTCCATAAAATAAATACCGGTCCAGTACCGGGGTCAATGCAATCGATTTACTCCACCCCCAAAATTGCAGACCTTACTATTATCATTATTAGTAGTAGTAGTGGTAGTAGTAGTAGTAGTAGTAGTATCATTATCATCATTATTATTATTATTATTACTGCTGCTACCTGTCATGAATGGGAACGAGTACAAGTCAAAAAAAAAATTATTAGGTGAGTTTATCCAGTAGTAAGCGCAATAGGCAAATGGCGAAAACAGAAAGAGAGCCTGTGTCCCATATATATATATATAGAAGATATAGAAATAATACACGAATACTTTCAAGTAGTGTTTCTAGACGAAGTTCATTCGCACCTCAGGCAACAGCCATTGTGTCATTTTCAGACTCACCACATATGCAACACTTTAAACTGACTGGGCCAGTGAGAGTTCAATGCTTGACGTAGCTTGCCAATGGGAATAGAATATTTACAGCTAAATAAGAAACTTGCCGAGATTTTTAAGTCATTACGCATTTACTTTAGCTCCCCTAATTATTTTGTCCTAGATTCTTTTATAAAAATGTCGTATTCTGTTTTCCTTTGCGAGTTTCTTTTTTTCTTCGTCATCCAAGCATTATTTTAGTTAATATATGCCATGTCATCCTCTATATATACATAATTCTGGTCAAAAGCCAGATCATTTGTTTTCCTTTTACACTGTAGATAATTTAATTTTACTTCCGTCAATATATATATATATATATATATATATATATATTCTTTCTCATATATATATATATATATATATATATATATATATATTCTTTCTCATTTTTCTATGACATATATTAAAAGACTAAGCATGACACGATTTCACAAGTCGTAAATGTCGCTGTCTGTTAGACGCCGGTATGTTTAAGATTAAAAGCCAATTTGAAAGTTTTATTCTATTTAATCAAACTAGTGTCTAGAGAAAACAGAAAGGACTTGGCTTATTATTAACATATGGTATATTATTAATATACCATATGTTTATTGGCAGAAGAGTTAGAGGGTCAAATAGATTACGTTGCAGTAATTATCTCGGTGTTCGAGTTCAAACCACGCCGAGATCAGCTTTGTCTTTTATATGTTCGAGGTGATAGATAAAGTATCAGCCGTGCTGAGAGCGATTCTTCTCTTTTTCTAGCACTTTATTTCTGTTTGTCTTTTTTTTCTGAAAGAAATCGGCTGCGGTCAAACCTGGAAAGGAATGGCTTCCGTCAGGTGTTAGAATACTAAATACGCGGTATGCCACGACAGTGCCCGTATGAATTCATCTAGGAGTTAAGGGTCTCCTCACCAATATATATATATATATATATATATATATATATATATATATTGATGGGGTCTCAGTATTTTATCAATTCATTGCTTCGGGAGGTTTTCTTTTTGCCAGCGAATAAAACACATTGGAAAATGTATATATAAATAGGGTCAAATAGAAAAGATGTTCCACTGAAGAACCATGATCTGAGTTCACAGCCCAGAACCACACAAGTTCAGCATTGTTGCCTTGGATAAGCCATTTTATATTTGTTCACTTGTTTCCGCTCACTGCGAAACGATAACCAGTTCGCACAGAAAGTAAACAAATGCGTAAAGCATGTTTGGCACTTGAGGCTGCCACTGTGTGTGTGTGCGCGCGCGCGTACATGCGAGCATCCGTGCGTGTGTGCACGTTCTTACATACACATGCATATGCAGCATAGCCGAAATAGTTTAGAAATTTGCTTTGGAGGTCCAGGGTCCGATTCCTACCGAGTAGCGCCATAGGCAAACGCCATTTTCTAAAGCTTCGGGTTGATTCGTGCCCCGTGTGGGAAACTGGGCAGATAGAAACTGTATAGAAGCCTGTAGGGTAGATTACAACTGTAATTCTAAAGATACGGCCTTGTCAAACATTTTGTCACGCTGATTTTGCCTTAGAATTAGTTTAATCGTACCTGTGCTTGTGGAATGTTAACTCAGAGGCAGGTATTTCAGTTAATCGAACAACCGAATCCTCAGCACCAAACAAGAAAGACCCACCTCACACACACACACACGCTCGGGCGCATGCGTGTATGTATGTGAACAAGCGTTGTTGAGTAGTTGTGCAGGTCCGATTCTAGGATGAGCGTTTCCATTTCACTTCACTCATATTTACTATCACAAACAGCCTGGAATGAAATGAGCTCCTCCAGGCTAACCTTTCCTTGACACTAGGAAATAAGAGCCTTTTGATGTTGACTCGCTGATTACTTAGAGATTTACTAAAGGAGTATGCTGTATTTAATGACTTAAATGACACACCGGCGTATTAAACGCACCCCAATTCCTTGTAGCTCACATTCAGGAAGAAAAATATTTTGTCCATTAATGCGAAATAGTTAAGGCAATCTAAGACACCTCTGCTTATGGAAAAGCAGCATGCAGGGGTCTATTTGTACTTTATAATTCATCGCTGCCCTTCAGAGCTAAGATGACCTACATTAACGTTTCTTATTTCTTTATTGCCCACAAGGGGCTAAACATAGAGGGGACAAACAAGGACAGACAAAGGGATTAAGTCGATTACATCGACCCCAGTGCGTAACTGGTACTTAATTTATCGACCCCGAAAGGATGAAAGGCGAAGTCGTCCTCGGCGGAATTTGAACTCAGAACATAACGGGAGATGAAATACCGCTAAGCACTTCGCCCAGCATGCTAACGTTTCTGCCAGCTCGCCGCCTCATTAGATGACCTACATTAGAAATGAGACCCACAGGATATGCAGTAACTGCTGTAAGACATGAAAGAAAAACACCAAGACCATACAATTCTGAAAAGTACCAATGGAAAATAGCTTTTCCTCTAAATACCAAGACATCACCAAACCACCTAACAAAATCCACACATCCAAAGATAACATGTTTTCTAAAACTGCCAAATTTTAATGAAAAACAAAAAAATGCTGCAATCCACTGTGCAATTTGCAAAGAAGAATTGAATACGTAGCTGGTATATTCTGGACCTTCACTGAGGAGCACCCTAATTGAAAGTATGCAGGACAAAATGACACCTTATGTATATTGCCCAACTGCACGATCAAAGGTAAATATATATGTAGGACCCGGGGTACTTTTCTTGAGACCTTTTCTTAAGAATGTCTTAAATGCATCAAGAACTCATATCTGCTGTGGGCAAGGTCCTAACAACCGAATCCGGATCCCACTTGTGTACCAAGATGGTCTAGAAAGTCATCTGAACACTCGAGTGTTAAGCAGTCGGCGGTGTCGCTATTTTATTTATCCCAGCACCGCACCCGCTGAAGTAGTTACACTCTCAAATTGTAACGAATGAATCTCAAATTAAAACAATTTATATATGATTTAAATTATATGAACTTTGATTTAATCCAGATGAACTTTTATGCAAAACAAATGTCAATTTCAAATATATGAAATTCATATCAAAATAACTTATGTGAGATTTTAAACATTACGTTTGATTTAAAACATGTTTTGTTTTAAATATGTCATGATATTTTCAGATTCTATAAAAATTTTCTACAAGAGATTTTGTATTATAGATTCTGAGGTAATTTCAAGCGGGTTGAAAATGCTTTCTTAATTTGTTATTGTGATACGAGTTCGTTATTTCATGTCCAATTGATAACTAATGTTTAATTAAATATGACAAAATCAGTTTATGCCTACAGAAACAAAGAAAGAAAGAAAGAAAGAAAGACTAATTCTTGTTGGTAAGATTGAACCACAAAGTATATGTAGCGTAGGTATATGTGTATACAAACTTCTCAACATGTCTTCATGTTTTTGTTAGCATTGGGTCGATTAAAAGAGGACGGGAGCAATAGTTAAGTGCAAGTATAACCAACGCGGGTACTTGTATAAGGTTGCTCGAACTATTAGAAACAGCAGCCAAATCTTTACATTTTATCCTGGTAATTTCGGTACTAAAGTTCGCACCTTTCCGTTTATTTATGAATAAATTTCATTCTTAAAATTTTTATTTTCATTTTATATTAACTTTTGTTTAAACAAAAGTTGCTTTGTTTTAAATTGCTTTTCATATATTTTAAATTGATACTCGTTTTAAATATAGGTCTTATGCCTAAAATTAAAGCTCATATTTCAAAACAGTTTAGTTATTTTAATTTGAGTGAGAGTCATTTGTTTTAATTTGAAATCTAGTTATTTTAATTTGAGATTAAAATGGTGCAGTTTTGATAAGCTGTAACTTAAACTATTTTTCACTAAAAGTGTAAGTAATTAACTGGTTGTATCGTACTAATTACACAGAAAATAATAACATCGGTTCATGAACTATTAAAAACCGAATCTACATACGATCCTAATTAAGTCGTTCCAGGAGATCGGTTTTCTGCGCTTTTATTTCAAGTTGCCAAAATATTAAGTCATGCATATTTGACATTACAGTTATTATATAAAAAAGAATATTTCATCTATTATTGAGGAAACAACACTCTTTTTTTCTACATAGACCAGGTGGGTGGGTAGTTACACGTCAATGAAAATAAAACTTCTTTATTACAGACTAGCCTAAGTACCCGGCGTTGCTCGGAAGTTTAAAAAATGTTAAAGGAAATGCCATTTATTCTGATCAAAACTAATATTTTCAGAAAAATTCTGTCAGATGACATGGGTATAAACAAAGTTACTAAAACAAATCTTGAAATCAATCAAAGTTTAATTTTGTAGAACTTCTAAATATACGATGTTTTCAGTGTTTCCTTTGAGACACAAATAAAAAAAGTTTTGGGACTTCCACTTCGCGAACATCCTACATATAATTGCTAATGAGAGAAGCCAGGTTAAGTCTAACAACCTTGAGAGATTGTCCATGAGATTTGTTTATCGACATAGCAAAATTTAGTTTCAGTGGGACCTGGAGCCGTTTAGATTCAAAGAGGAGGCCAGATGGGATTAAGGGATCGGTGGAATGAGGACATCCTCATCCTTATATTTCCCAGTGATAACTTCTGCCTCTAGGACATGAGGTTGCATCGCTTTCACCACCAGTCTGGTGCCATTGCACAGACGTGGTGGATCCAGATTCTTGAGCAACATGATTTGGTCCCCTTTTTAAGATAGATAGATAGATAGACAGACAGACAGACAGACAGATATAAGTACATATAGTCGTAATATAACTGACAGAAAACATGATGTACTTTAAATATCAGTAAGAGGAGTGGATTAACAGAAGCTTTGCAGCGTCCGGGAAATAATAATGCCTTGCAATATTTAGCTATGGTAAGGCGGCGAGCTGGCGGAATCGTTATTGCGCCGGATAAAAAAGCTTAGCGGCATTTCGTCCGTCTTCGTGTTCTAAGTTCAAATTCGGTCTAGGTGGACTTTGTCTTTCATCTCATGATTGTGAGCCCGACGCTCTAACCACTAAGCCATGAACCTACTGTATTAACAAGGCAACCAGTTAACTAGTCCGGCAATTGCGAGAATTTGAAGTTCCAGTTCGTAAATTCATTTGAAACCTATCTCCGAGCAGGAACTTCAAATTCCTGCTGTTGCTCCACTAGTTAACTGGTTACCTTGCATGCTGTTGTTGTTGTTGTTGTTGGCACTCCGTCACTTACGACGTCGAGGGTTCCAGTTGATCCGATCAACGGAACAGCCTGCTCGTGAAATTAACGTGCAAGTGGCTAAGCACTCCACAGACACGTGAACCCTTAACGTAGTTCTCGGGGAGATTCAGCGTGGCACAGTGTGACAAGGCTGACCCTTTGAATTACAGGCACAACAGAAACAGGAAGTAAGAGTGAGAGAAAGTTGTGGTGGAAGAGTACAGCAGGGTTCGCCACCAAACCATGCCGGAGCCTCGTGGAGCTTTAGGTGTTTTCGCTCAATAAACACTCACAACACCCGGTCTGGGAATCGAAACCGCGATTCAATGACCGCGAGTCCGCTGCCCTAACCACTGGGCCATTGCGCCTCCACTACCTTGCATAGTACAGTATCAATAAACATATTTATACCAGTTGTTCTTAACCGCTTCTTTTCTTTTTTGTAGCGCCGTCCCCCACCCTTTTAAGTAGCTTTTATGCCCAGCACCCAACTAAGGTGCCACGACTAAACTAACCTAACATGGATGATAGTTTATAAATTTTACTCTAAAAATGGATTTGATAAGCTTTTAACATTGAGATGAAGAAAGACAAAAGTTGTAAATTTATTTTATACATTGCAAGTTAATCACTTCTCTACGCCTGATAAGATCTCATTTTATTTTAATAACCATTACTAATTTTATCATGTATAATATAATTACTACTATAGGTAAAATTTAGTATATTAGCTATGTTACCTCACCACCACTTAAGCCTAACTCTTCATTGGTGACGGTACAGTCCACGTTGAGCGACTCTGATTTGTACTACTCTACAGGTACCTGTGTTTTTTTTTTTTTAATTAAGTAAATTTGATATGTATTTAAAATAGTTTGCAGTCAAAATCGTTACAACACGGGGCAAAATGCTTAGCAGCATTTCATCCGTCTTCGTGTCCCTAGGTCGATTTTGCCTTTCATCCTTTCGGGATCGATGTAATCGTTTTATCCCCTCCCCCGAACTTGCGGGCCTTGTGCCAAAATTTGAAACCAATATTAATTTAATTTACAGTTTGACCAAGTTGACCACTTCTGGTTCGGAAAAATCTGTGATCTGGAAAGGTATCAGAACCAAATATTCCGGAAAATCAATGTTGTACTTGTATGTGCTTATGCTTCGAATGAAATATTATGCGACACGTTTCTTTAATAATTAAGCATTATGGGGATATTCTATTTTTTACTTTCGTATAAACGGGAATATTACAGTTATTGGTGGGAAGATTCGAATCAAGTTTTATTTACAATAACAAAAATGTGCCGAGATGTATAAAGAATCCAGCTGACATTCCTAATTTTGCAATCTCTTATGTTTATTGTGGAACATGTTCTAAGATCTGTGATTTAAATAAAACCTTGAGTTTTAGCTTTTAAGATGACAGCGTCAGTTTGTTAAAGAGGATTTGGTTGCTATTTTGAGCAGATCAAGATTCTTTGATGACTTGTTTGCTGAACAGAAATAAAACAACATCAGTTTAATGGCATTAGTATCTAGGTATTATTCCACAGGTACACGTACTCTTAGCGTAATTCTCAGATGGAATCAGCAAGTAACAATTTTGAGCCATTAAATTATGAGACAATAGCGGGATTGAGTGGATATTGAAAAGACAAATCGACTTTCCAAAGCGTAATCGAAGATCCATTATTAGCTTTCTATCTTATGAAATTGATAAAATAATTGCACTTTAACGACTTTCACATTTTATATTTAAATTTTATTTCGAAAAATATTTAATACTTTCTGGTAATATTAACAACTATATCTTTATAAAGTTTAAATGAAAACTAAGAAAAAGCTCTTTTAGAATTCCTACGATGGATGTAATTGATGTGATTGCTTTTAGCATGATTATTTATTTCACATAGGAAGCAATCAAAAATTTCGAAAGTTCTTTTAGAATCCGTAGAATGGGTGTGATTGATTTGGTTCCTATTAGCAAGATTATTTATTTGCTTGGAATTGCAGTGGAACCATGTAATCTGAATGCCATATAATAGAACAGATGAATATATTTGAGTATCTTTTGAATTTCCTAAATTACTGATGAATTGTGTTTAAAGGTATAGATTTTCAAAGTAAGCTACGATGTTGTTTTATACTACAGCAAGTAACGAAGGCTGCTGCATTAGTAATCAGCGGATCACGATATCGAGTTGCCCTTCGAGCAGAGATCTGATCCGAATGCTTGCAATAAACTGGATACTGCAAAAGATCTCCGACGGATCAGGTGGTGATGTTTAAAGGAGGTGAGGAGCTCGATTAGGTACACCATGCCAGAATAGGTACATGTAGATGACCTTACAGTTTCAGTCTATTCCGTTTTACTGATACAATTCGGGTTGACTTGAGGCAACACTCGAATACATTTGTTCAAGATACTTTGCGGCAGGACCGATCTCAGAATCACATGATTGCAAAGCGAAGTTCTTAACCACATAGCCATGCTAAAAGCAACCAAGTTAATAAACCCTTTGGAGGCTTTTTTTTTTTTTAAAGAAGTTTCGAATTTTTGTTGCTTCTAAAGACAAAAATTGTTAAAATGTTGTTTCGAAGGTTGAATTTTTGCCTCGCATTTAACATTAAATAATAATTAGATGTAGAATGCGATAGCTGTCAAATGAGATTTTTTTTTTTTATAGAGCTCGTAAAATAAAAGACCACGATTTGAAGAAATAACATGTTAAGATCAATAATACCAAGTTAATCACTCTTACCTCTTTCGGAAAATATTACAGTTAGTAAAACTAAAATTCGGATATAATCGTGGACCAAAAATTTGGTCACCAAGACAAGTTTTACTGAGTTACCTGCTCTTCATTTCACTTATATTTAACAATGTGTAAAGGAATCCTTAAGATTTTCATCTGAAATTTTCGAAGTTTCATCAGGGAAATTAAAGGGGAATTATGCTCGTTCTTATCAACTCCAGTGTACGACATTAATTTTAATCTGAAATTCTAGGAATACTAAACTAGACAGGTAAAAACACCAGATTTCTTACATTAATGTGCTGACCAATTTAAAAAGAATTAGGTTCCTAGTTCTTGAAATGTATTATTTTCTAGATTTAGTATTTTTTTGCTCTGTTTTAGCAGCGAACTCACCTCTTTGTAATCATGTAAATTTTATCTCCGCTTCTTTTTTTTTTTTTTTTCCTCTTTGCGAAGGATGTATTCATATATATTTGTTAGTATTTTGTTTTATTATACTTTTGAATGTTTCACTTTAAAACGAACTCATTTTGGTCCATCATAAATATTTCAATCAAAAAGCCGTTGTCGTTGAATGTACTTTATGACGTTTCTTATTTTCTCGTTGTGCCGTTCATATTCTGCTTTTCGTCTCCAGCGTTTCACAAATATTTCGTACAAACCAAACGAAGTTCATACTCTTTTGCTTGAGTTGTTGGCGGTTTCTGTAAAAATACGAGTATTAATAACCTGTTTTCTGGGCATAACTACAGGGTTTTACCCCCCAGACTTTGGGAGGTCATAACTTTCAGAAAAATGAATACTTTTTAATGAAATTTTCTATGCATATAGTATTTACTATGTAGAATCCGAATATACAAAAATTTCCGATGAAAGTGTTTTGGAATGTGGGTGGGGGACAATTTTCGGAAATTCCAACAGAGTTCACTTAAATTCTTCTTAACTTCCAGGAAAATTAATATTTTTTCGTGAAATTTTCTACAAATATACCTTGATGTATGTACATTTCGAGCATGTAGGAATTTTGAAGGAAACAACTGCAGGTTATATTTGAGAAGCGTTCCCCACTCGGTGGTGTTTCGGAACAAGTCGTCCATATTTGTTTCATTTTTCTCTATTATGTGCGTATGTGCATCCGTAGATTTCTAGACAGTGAAGAGAAGCCGTCATAAGAAAACTTACATTAAAAATAATATGCATACGATTTTTTTTTCTCAATAGAAGTAAATTCCAAAGTAAACGTTTCTAGTAGAGAAGTAGAAGAGAACAGGAGCAAAAATAGGAATATACACGCACGGTTAAATATAGAAACTATCACAGTGTCGCTTCCCGAAGAATTTTAAAATGTTAGCTTTCCGAAACTTTTTTTTCAATCTTGCAAAAACACGAAGATTAAGAATAAACAGAAAAAGTACACAAATATATTTTACATAGTTGTTGTATACGTCGGTTTTGTTTATAATAACATAAGTTTAGTCACTGTTTCAGTACGTGTTTGTGTTCTTCATTGATCTTATGTGAAATCTTGTATTAGTTAAAAACCATCGTTGTTATTAAGCTAGTGTTCCGACTTTTACGTTCTGAGTTCAAATTCCATTGAGGTCAGCGTTGCAGGGTCGATAGAATAAAGTACCAGTCGAGTAGTGGGATCCCCTAAAACATCCGACCTTAGGACAATATTAGAATTATTAAGCTAGTGTTTGGGACATAAATTAATATGAAATTTGAATCGCCATCACTTTTAACTTCTTAACATAGACATTTTTTTTTTTTCAGTTCGTATGCAAAAAGTATTTTTTATAATTTATTTTGAATCTGTACATAAAGAAGAATAAACACACAAATTATTTGGATCAGTTACGATTTGTTACTGATAGAAAACGGGAATAGCATCATGAAGTATTTCAGGTGAGACATAAGCGACAATACCTCAGAGTACAGTGAACGTATATCTTCGTTCAAATATACAGGGTGTCCACAAAGTCTGGGTACATGGGGATTAGCACATACTTTAAAAGATTATTATTTCTTATATTTAATTGTTTATGTTACGATTTTATTTACTCCATGTACCCACATGGAGATTAACACATACTTTAAGAAATTATTTTTTATATTTAATTGTTTATGTTATGATTTTATTTACTCCATGTACCCAGACTTTGTGGACACCCTGTATAATTTACTAGATAACTCTGAACGAAAATATACGGGGTAATATGGTAAGAGATTACACAGGGAGCTTGTATCATAGAACCAGAAACTAAGACGGGTTGGTATCAAATGATGAAAGTTTAATTTGAAAAGTGAGAATTTTAGTTATAAAATGTTTTCGTTTAACACATTTCTGACTAGTTTTTGTTTATTTTTTTTTAATGCCACCGCAGTAAGATGAAATGAGGTCAGGAATTATTCGTATTGTACTTTATATCATTGTTTACATATCTTTATTAAATGTAAATCATTTTTGACATTAATAGCAACGTGTACAAACTAAGCAATTGTTTAAGCCATTTCGCTTCATTTGTATAACCATTTCTACTGCCATTTATTCACTCATCCTGATTCCATTGTTCTTATTTAGCACCTAGTCAGCTTTGAACGCGCAGGTCTATTATTCAAGGCGTCCAAAATAAGACCATCCTGTCTCTTCATTTTTTTTTACATAGTATATATGGAATTATATTAACGATTATAGATGCCCTTTATTTAAAAAAGCAGGATATATGTAATATCGTGTGTTTAATATATGCATACATTTTTCGCCTGTTCATCTGAAGTACATAGTATTTACCATAGGGAGTTCTTTTATGAAAGAAAAAAATCGGTAAAATTAGTTAAGCATTAAGCTAAACTCTGTGTGTGTGTGTGTGTGTGTGTATGATTATGTATGTATAATTTAGTAACACTGACTCAGCTCTATGCAACTTAGATTCGTGGACTCGTAGAACGAATCCATCTCATCAGGCAAAGAGCTGAAATAAACTTGTTAAATAATATTATACGCAGGGGAACTGAGAATGTCTTAGCTTTAGGTAAAAGAAAATACAGGAAGATCAGTTGATTATTATTTTATTCAACATATTCCCATCTCCGGTTCACACACTTATTGCAGCGGTCCTCCAGCCCTGTAAAAGAATTCGGAAGGTTGGCCCTCCAGCCTTGTAAAAGAATTCGGAAGGTTGGCCCTCCAGTCAGGCCTTTCGCGACACCCTTAAAGCCAAAGACTTTTCAGCACCCCCTCGTATGTAACTTCTCCCAAATAAATATCTATGTATGAAAGTTTATAAATATACAGGAAAATACAAATTTATTTATGATTATAATTATTAGGACTGTTAAGCTCTTGTATGCAGCTGAAATATGTCTAGGTCTGTTTACTGTGGGAGTTCGTGTCTCACAGGTAGCTTAATGTTTCATTGTAAGAATAGTGAGTAGCTGTAAAGTCCATACAATAAGTAATATTAAGAGGGTTGTTGTTGGCACTCCATCGCTTACGACGTCGAGGGTTCCAGTTGATCCGATCAACGGAACAGCCTGCTCGTGAAATTAACGTGCAAGTGGCTGAGCACTCCACAGACACGTGTACTCTTAACGTAATTCTCGGGGAGATTCAGCGTGACACAGTGTGACAAGGCTGACCCTTTGAATTACAGGCACAACAGAAACAGGAAGTAAGAGTGAGAGTAAGTTGTGGTGAAAGAGTACAGCAGGGTTCGCCACCATCCCCTGCCGGAGCATCGTAGAGCTTTAGGTGTTTTCGCTCAATAAACACTCACAACGCCCGGTCTGGGAATCGAAACCGCGAGCCTATGACCGCGAGTCCGCTGCCCTAACCACTGGGCCATTGTGCCTCCACATTAAGAGGGTAAAGCTGAAACAATACAGGTTAGCCATGGTAGGAAACGGTAGATACAATACAAATCTGCATCAGATTTGAATTTATTCGCAAACAGGTCTCTGATCCACTCAACGCCATTTTAATTTCATAAGCGCTCAGTCATTAAGGAAATGGCTTGCTATTTTTTCGGTATGTGCTCTCTTCATTTTTCTTTATGCAATTTATGCATCTCCTCACCGCGCGCGCGCGCGTGTGTGTGTACACACACGCACGCACGCACGCGCGAGTGAGTGAATGATGAGGGGTTCATCCTATGTTCTCAGTCGTATGGATCGGAGTCAAACTGTTGTTAAATTATGTAAGAAATTCACTTCGCGACCATGAATTCCCGGTTTCGATTCCTCTGCGTGACACATTAAGCAGATGTCATTTTAGTATAGCATCGAGTCGAAGTGATTCGATTTTACATGTTGAAAGGTGCTCTCTAAAACTATCTGCCAATCTCCGACCGGTTTGTCCAAAATACAAGCCACGAAGTCGGCATTTAATGCAGTAAATATTCTTAGTGATACAGCTAAAATGATCGGAGACATGGGAGGGAATTAGATCCATTAATAAGATGATGATATTTTGGATGAAATGGTTGTTATTGCAGCGGGGTCAGGGAAAGGATTCAAGTTACGTGTGTACCAGAAAGTTGCGGAGATTACGGTCGCGACTGAAGGAAGCAAGCGGCTTATTCAAGGAAGATGTGGGAAGGAATAGTCAGATTAGAGAAGATTAGTAGTGTAGGAGGGTGTGTTAGGAAATTAAGGCGGTGGGCAACAGTGTGAAAGAGAAGTAGGGGAAAGCGGTTGGTGGCAGGGTGGATACGAAGTATGAAAGTGGAAGCGCTATCAACAAAAAGGGCGGCATCAACGGCTTGCTGGAGATAACCACGTTGTGAGAATTGGCGAATTGTTTGGTGCGACTGGATATTGAATTTGGGGTCATGGCTATTAGGTGTCGTAGATAAAGAAATTTAGAATAGGAGACAGCAGACGATGAATGAATGAGGTCAATTGAAATTGAGTTAGGGGTAGGTATTGGTGAGTTTGTATAATACAATTGAATACATTGGGATAGTTAAGAAAGACGGAGATGTTTTGAAGGTTAACCGTAATGGTGGTTTTGATTGTCGTGAAACATAGAAAAGAGTGCCAAGAACTAATGAATAAATGTGGATGTGGAGTGACTTTGATGAACTGGGTGAAGAATTGATAAAAAAAAAACTAAGGGTTTTTTTTTTTGTAGTTGGATGGGGACATTCTGGTTGCCGTGGTTACCTAGAACCTGTTGGTTGAACTCGAGAAATGAAGAATCAATTGGGAGAGTGGGTGAGTTCAATGAGACAAAGAAGAATAGGGATGCTGGGTATAAGACGATACGACGAACATTGCGCGCTAAAGCCTGCGAGGTTTCTCACTCAAACTCCGGTCATAAACGCTGCTTTCGATTCTTACACAGTCCAGCAAGTATTACCGGCGCATATGCTCACTCACACTTCTTTCTCTTCTAGCTACCCGTTCAAAACAGTCTTCTACATAAGTAACCATTAACACAATGAGATTTTGTACTATCTTGCTGTTTTCTTTAGTTTCAAATATCTGCATCTTTAGTCTTTTAGCTAAGTTTGTTAACAGATAGTAATCTATAACGTAACGTAACGGAACTATTGAAGTATCAGGTTTAAAAACAAAATAAGTTTTATTGTTTACACATTCTACCAGAAGGTTTAGTATAATGACTTTATCAAAACATCGCCATACGAAAATAATCTTATTCGTTTAATTTGATTTCGTGTCGTCTAGAATCAATGTAGTGTAGTAATTGTTCTTTCAGTAACCGGTTGTTCAGGAACCACATGGAAGACTATGCTTTGCTGAGGAGGTACAATAAGACCGAAAGATGTGCAGAGTTGTCGTCCTCCATATCAAAGATCACTCTTTCTTTGTATGTTCTCATTCAGTTTGTAATGAATTTGAATTTAGCGCTATTATTGCTTATGTTAACTTTTCAATACTAGTCTATTTACAATTGATTACAAAATTCTTTCTGGTTCACTTCATAAAGTATTTTAGCCCATACTTATATGTTCTTCATGCAGAAACTGTCCATGTGAAATTTTTCCCATGTCGTCATATTGGAAAAAATGGCTTACAGTTTTTCGAAAGACGAGTAAACTTTATTTGTTTAATTTCTGAAATGATTTGCTACACCACTAGCAAATATCAAATGGACATTAAAACGTTTGTGGTGGATCAGCATCTGAGGAATGGAATTTAGTAGAGAGAGAGAGAGAGAGAGAGAGAGAGAAAGTACAAAATCTCATTGTGTTGATGGTTACTTATATAGAAGACTTTGTTATAAACGGGTGGCTAGAAAAGGCAGAAGAGAAAGGACGGACCACACAGATAAATACAAAGTGTGTGTGTGTGTGAGAGAGAGAGAGAGAGGAGATAAATATATGTGCCGGTAATATCTGCTAGACTTTAAGAATCGAAGACCCTCTGGGTCTAAGAGAACGTCGGAGATGTGGATTCCAATCCAAAGGGCAGCCTTCGACTTTTTCTGCCTGAAAGGCCTTCGACCCAATATTTACACGCTATTATTGTTTTGTTTGCTTCGAGGTTCACCGGTCCTAAAAAGATATGTGTGTGTGTTCCTACAGGTATTTGTATTTCCACTGGTTCTTGTTTACTCTCTACGTGTTAATGACCTTCGACTTAACAGTTCACGCAATAGAATCGATAGTGAGTAACATACTAAAATAAATACTGGAATCGATATGATTGACTAAACTCTATGACGGCATGGCACCCGTCCAAACACTGAAACCATATATATATATATATATATATATACATATATATATATATATATATATGAGACAGAGACGCAGGTGTGGCTGTGTTGTAAGAAGTTTGCTTCCCAATCACATGGCACCTTGGACAAGTGTTTTCCGCTATCGCCTCGCCCGACAAAAGCCTTGAGAGTGGATATGGTAGACGGAAACTGAAAGAAGCCTGTCGTTTATATAGCCATCTAACTATGCGTGTGTTTGTCCCCGGGCCACCGCTTAACGACCGGTGCTGGTTTGTTTACGTCGCCGTAACTTGGTGGTTCAGCCAAGAGAGCACGATAGAATAAGTACAAGGCTTAAAAGATAAGCATTGAGGTCGATTCCTGCGACTAAAAAGTTCTTCAAGGCGGTGCCCCAGCATGGCCGCGGTCTAATGACTGAAACAAATAAGATACAAGTGAAACAAAGTGGAGGTGCAATGGTCCAGTGGTTAGGGCAGCGGACTCGCGATCACAGGATCGCGGTTTCGATTCCCAGACAGGGCGTTGTGAGTGTTTATTGAGCGAAAACACCTAAAGTTCCACGAGGCTCCAGCATGGGTTGGTGGCGAACCCTGCTGTACTCTTTCTCTCACTCTTACTTCCTGTTTCTGTTGTGCCTGTAATTCAAAGGGTCAGCCTTCTCACACTGTGTCACGCTGAATATCCCCGAGAGCTACGTTAAGGGTACACGTGTCTGTGGAGTGCTCAGCCACTTGCACGTTAATTTCACGAGCAGGCTGTTCCGTTGATCGGATCGACTGGAACCCTCGACGTCGTAAGCGACGGAGTGCCAACATTACAATCTGCATGTTAACCCATAAAACCAATGCTGTCTAAGGCAAGGGCCGCCTCTTTTAGGCTTGCAACAGAATGGCATCATTGTCGTCGCATATGTTGCTATCAAACCGCGAAGAACTAAAATAAATACCCGCAAAATTTCTCGTCTAACAACCTGACAATTTACTATACATGTAGCCGCCCGTGAGCGTGGCATTTTGAGGGCATTCTTCGTTCTTTTCATGAAATTTTGGTATGTCACTGTCGTCTTTTCCGGTTTTTATCTCAATTTACTTTCATTTTTAAAAAATATTATTTACTTTCACTTTCTGTAAATTGCATGTTTAACCTATAAAGCCAATGCTGTCTAAAGCAAGGGTCGCCTCTTTTGGGCTTGCTACAGCATAGCATCATTGTCGTAGCATGCATTGCTATCAAACTGCGAAGCGTTAGAATAAATACCGCAAAACTTGTTGTGTAACAACCTATTCACTAGCCTCAATCCACCACCCTGTGTACCCAATGTAGCTTTTTTTTTATCGACCCCAAAAGAAAGAACACATAAGCAATATGGAGCTATGGCAAAGAACGAATCCAGTTTCGATTAGAGAGCAAATATTTAAGAAAAAGTGGAAGTGGATTGGTAGCACAATTAGAAAGGACACACCAAATGCAGCGAAAAGTGATCTACAGTGGAATCCGAATGGATGTAGAAAGAGGGATAGGCCTAAAAACTC
>NC_142932.1:23264385-23266885 GCF_046866305.1 Octopus bimaculoides | reverse complement strand
ACCGGTTGTATCCAGTGTATCGGTGAAAAACCAAAAATGTTATTTCACATTGATATATATATATATATATATACATATAAAGAAATGTCAACAATATACAGCTAAGACTAGTCCCTGGAGCGAAAGCGGAAGAAATATGCAGTAATGTACATCTGGAAGATCTTGGAAGGGATTGTACTAAATGTTGGCATTGGAAGCTACACAAATTCCAGAACGGGTGCCACTGCACAGTGCCAAAGATCCTAACACGGCCGTCGTGCTTCTGGATCAGTTACTGCAACAGCCTGGGTTTCAAAGGCACACAGCTTTTTAATATTCTCCCAAAGAGCCTGGGGGACCTATACAAAGTGGATGTAGATGTTTTCAAGACAAAACTAGATCTCTTCCTGTCGAGAGACCCAGATGAACCTACCTCGTGGCAGGAGGTGCAAATGAGAGCAGCGACATCAAACTCTTAGTCACCAAATGCCACGTATCCGAGGAGGCTCTCAATAATAACAGTGTAGCAACACGGCGGCGCCCCAGCATGGCCACAGCTTTAGGCTGAAACCTATAAAAGAATAAAAGGAGGTCATTTAGTATTTAGCCTACATCTATTGTTTGTATAGACATGTTGCCTTATTTCGTAACTCCTTAAGTTTCCATTTGAACTCGCTACTCGATAATATATGTTGTAAAGGTATAAACAAACCACTTCCAGATTTCATTTTATCTACCTTTACAAGTATAACCAGGTAAAAAGTAGATACGTAACTATAAAAGCAGGTGAACATTTTCTCGCTATAATGAAAACAGGTAGCTACTTTTTAACAAGAAAATTCTCGGGATGACTTAAATATTTTGACCGATCTATATCAGATTGCTGTTTAGACATCTGAAAAGAGAGAGAGGGCGATCGTATTTCCTGATAATGTGTATGTGAAGAGCTCTCTTTGTTGTTTTTCTTTCTTATATTGAGAGCGGGTCGTGTCTAAAGCTCTCCCGACATTTCTAGACTGAAGGACAAAGTGGAGAAGTTGATACTTCAACAGTTGATTTCTCCCATTGCACCGAATCTATAGCCCCGTATCGATTTGTTGTTCGTTCTCCCAGACCTTTCTAGAGGACTACAAGAGGGGAATGCGAAGTTAATACTTTTAGTGAAGAAAAAAACTCCCACTGAAATGAATCCGTAACATGACCTTGAATTGTAGTTAAAATATTTTCATTTTACCTACACTTCTTGTAGCTTTATTGTGCGTAATATCATACGTTTCCTCTAAATTTGTAAATGTGGCCTTCCTCTCTTGAAATAAAATACTCAAGTCATGCACCCAATTAATTTATCTGTCAATAATATCTCTGTACAATTTATAGTATTGTGTTCGACCTTTCAAGTAACTCTGAGTATAATATAAATGTTCTGATCGCCTTAGTTTCAATTCTAGCACTGCTATTTCTGTGTAGACAAGAAGATTAATGATTTTTCTCTTAAACTACTGAAATAATTTCATTACTTGATATTAACCCTTTAACATTCAGATTACTCTTTCAAATGAAAATCTTATTCATTAACATTGTTTGAATTAATTTTGCGTTCTCACATAGCTTTGAGCTTTCTATGATGTGATTGTTTATTTTTAGAATGTCATTTTTGGGGTAGATGTGAGAGGCCGGATCTGGCCAGTTTGAACATGAAACAGGTAGAATATCTGGGCCAGACATGACCAGTTTAAATACTAAAGGGTTAATAAATAAACTGTCTTGCTAAAATATGTTTTGAGTTCATATCTTAGTACTGTATTTCTATGTGTCTCTGGGTGGAACGTTTAAAATTTATTAGCTTAGTTCAACTAAAAATCTGGAATAGGTGTAAGATCTTTAAGAAAATCTGTCTGCAGTAAATTTGTGTTTTTATCTAGGCTATATCACTCATCAGATTAATTTTTTTTATATAATACTTACGATAGATATGTCTTAAGGTCTATGGAAGCTGCAATTATTTAGATAGCTGAACCGGAATCTATATCCAGATTTCCCCCATTTGCTATCAGTTAAAGCGTTCATTTCCATAAACAACTCTAATTTACAATGCATTATAGCATGGAGTTAGAGCCTCTGAGAGAAATGTTGCCAGGCGGAACAAGATCCACTTTGGGGCCATCGGAGATGGGGCCTCTTAAAATGCAAAGGACTTTAAGTTTTTCATTTTAGAGTCGAACTTATCGGATATTCATGAACCTATCCTTGACTGAAATCCAGACTCAATTTACCGACTGAATCTGCGACCCCTTCTTACAGGTTCTGTCTGTAATAAAAGAGTCGCAGTTAAAGCATTTGTAATTTAGATTAAGGTACAGCCCTGGACCGATGTACAGAGTTCTCTGCCCCTTCTCATAAGCCCTACTCGTAGTAACACGCTTCAGTTACAATTAAAATATTGGGAACGCTTAGATTAAGATACCTCCTAGACCGATGTACCGACTGAATCCTCCATCCATTCTCATCAGCCCTACCTCTA